>NC_140974.1:33454217-33486717 GCF_056783735.1 Eptatretus burgeri | reverse complement strand
AGCTACTGGAGTGCTGTGAGGAGGAGCTGAGAAAGGACCTCACTCGCGCGGCGGGTCGGAGCCTCGTGGGCAGCAATGAAGAAGACGTCCTCGCCGCCATGAAGGCGCTCGCCGTCCGGATGGAGAACACGATGGTAGTTCGAGTGGCCCTGTCTAACATGCGGCAGAGACACGAGGAGCCTGTCCGGTCGTTCCACGCCCGCATCAAGGGGCAGGCGGACACGTGCAAGTATGAAATGAAGTGCACCAAGGCGGGGTGCGATCAGGTCAACGACTTCACGGAAGAGATATTGCGCAACGTGGTTGCCCGTGGCATCGCGGACCAAGCAATACAACTTGACCTACTCGGTGAGAAGAACCAGGACATGCCATTAAAGGACATGATAGAGTATATCGAGGCCAAAGAGTCTGGAAAACGCTCGGCATCGCGCCTGCTTGACACTCAGAGCACAGACGCGATCAGTAGTTCGTATCGGCGGGGAAAGCAACAGGACGACTGCGCCAGAGTAGGAGCCAGGCCGGAAAAACGGAAAGCCAAGCCCGAAGGAGTATGCATCTACTGCGGCGAGGTGGGCCAAGGCAAAACGCCTCAATGGCGCGCCAGACGCGCCGAGTGCCCCGGATACGGTAAAAAGTGCTGGAAGTGTGACCACCAGAATCACCTCGACAAGGCGTGCCTGGGCGGCCGATCGGCAAGACCCCCATCTGAGGAGACCGACGGGATGTACGACGAGCAGACGGCAGCCTTCGTCGAGCTATGCACGGTCACCATGGCCAGCACAGAGGACGAAATGCGCGCGCTTCCCCTCGCTCACCACCTGTACGATGATATGTGCGATAAGTGGATGAAACGCATATCCGACCCGCAGCCATACGTCAACCTCACCCTCACCAACAAGCGCGAGGATTACAAAGCGCTGGGTTTTAACCTCCTGAAACACACCCGCGCGGTAACCCTACCCGCTATGGCAGACAAGGGGTGCCAGAGCTGCCTGATCGGCATTAAAGTCGTCCAACAAATGGGCCTGAGTACCGAGGACCTCATACCTGTATCCATGACCATGAAGGCCGCAAACAACAGAGGAATTCGTATCCTCGGAGCCGTGGTAGTCAGATTCGCCGGTAACAGTGACAACGCTCGGAGATTGGAGACGCGCCAAATCGCGTACGTGACGGACTCTTCAGACCGCATATTCCTCTCCCGCGCGGCCTGCATGGACCTGGGAATGATCTCGGACAGATTCCCGACACTCGGAGAGGTGAATCTGACGACCTCGGAATTGTGCGACTGCCCGCGACGCGCGGAGCCGCCGACCAAGCCGACCGCACTCCCCATGCCAGCGACCGAGGCCAACAGAGAGGCACTACAGTCACATTTACTCAGGATGTATGCTCAGAACACATTCAACACGTGCCCACACCAGCCACTACCGAGAATGACCGGCCCGCCACTACGTCTTATGCTCAGTGAGAACGCGACACCGGTTGCCCATCACACTCCCATCTCCGTGGCCATACATTGGCAAGATGAGGTAAAAGCAGGCCTCGACCAGGACGTTCGGCTCGGCGTGTTGGAGGAAGTACCCGTCGGCACGCCGGTGACATGGTGTCACCGCATGGTAATTTCTGCGAAAAAGAATGGCAAGCCGCGACGCACCGTCGACTTTCAGGCCTTGAACAAGCATGCGTTCCGCGAGACCCACCACACCCAATCCCCGTTCCACCAGGCGAGACGCGTACCTAACGGGAAGCGCAAGACAGTATTCGACGCATGGAACGGTTACCATAGCGTCCGCCTACACGAGGACGACCGCCACAAGACGACCTTCATCACTCCATGGGGGCGCTACCGGTACCTATCTGCCCCACAAGGGTATATGGCATCGGGGGACGGTTACTCAAGACGATACGATGAGATCGTCGCGGACATTGGTAACAAGACCAAGTGCGTAGATGACACGCTACTATGGTCAGACACGATTGAGGGGAGCTACTTCCAGGCGGTCCAATGGCTGGATATATGCGGCCGGAATGGAATCATCCTCAACCCGGAGAAGTTTGTCTTCAGCGCACCCACGGTGGACTTCGCGGGCTTCACCATCACCATGACCGACGTGCGACCGTGCAGCCGCTACCTGGAAGCAATCCACGATTTCCCACAACCGCGTAACATCACCGACGTCAGATCGTGGTTCGGGCTTGTCAACCAGGTGGCATACGCCTTTAGTATGGCCGAACGAATGCAGCCATTCCGAAAGCCCCTGAAAAGTGGAGAACGCTTCCAGTGGTCCATGGAGTTAGAGGACATATTCCGCGAGTCGAAAGACGTGATCGTACAAGAAATCGAACACGGTGTCTGCATATTTGACAAAACTAAGCCAACATGCATCGCCACGGACTGGTCGAAGGAGGGAATCGGATTCTGGTTGCTTCAAAAGCACTGCCGATGCGTGCCAGTTAGACCATTCTGCTGCACTGATGGATGGAAAATAACCCTGGTCGGCAGCAGATTTACACACGCGGCAGAATCCAGATATGCGCCCATAGAGGGCGAGGCTCTCGCAGTCGCGGATGCCTTGGACAAGGCGCGCTATTTCGTACTGGGCTGCGAGAACCTGATCGTTGCGGTAGACCACAAACCACTGCTGAAACTACTTTCGGACAGAGCACTTGACGACATACCCAACCCCCGCCTCAGGAACCTCAAGGAGAAGACCCTGCGTTATCGCTTCCGCATCATACATATCCCGGGCATGAAGAACAATGCGGCAGATGCCATGTCGCGCAGGCCGGTTGGCACCACGCGACCTCCACTCATGAACCTTCCAGATGACAATGCCACCATAGCGACCCACCTCCAACCAAGCACGCACACCGACGTCCTGTCCCTCCTACGCCAAACTGAGCCGGAGTATGATGACGACGTCGAGGAGGACAACCTGGCATGGTGTGCCGAGAGCCTCGAATCATTGCGATCAGTAACATGGGATCGCGTCAGGGAAGCCACCAGCAGCGATGGCGATATGCACATATTGGAGGGAATGACAATGAACGGCATCCCCGACTCAAAAATCGAGATGCCAGAGACAATTCGTGACTATCACCAGTACGGCGAGAACATTACATCGACAGATGGAGTGATCCTATACAAGGACCGAGTAGTCATACCACCCTCACTCCACGGCGATGTGCTGAGCGCCCTACACGCTGCCCACCAGGGCGTATCAATGATGACCGCCCGCGCAGAATCCTCTGTATTCTGGCCAGGCATGTCGGCCGACATCAGCGCCACTCGGAATAACTGCGAACACTGCCACCGGATGGCACCATCACAGCCTGGAGCGCCACCAACTCCACCTATTCCGGTCGTTTACCCCTTTCAGGCAGTGTGCTCGGACTTCTTTGTACACAGGGGTGCACACTACCTTGTGACGGTGGACAGATACTCGAACTGGCCGATCATCTCAAAGTCGACGGGTGGCGCCGCCGGACTCATAAACCACTTACGTCGCGCCTTCGTGATGTACGGGACACCAGAAGAGCTCACGTCGGATGGGGGACCGGAGTTCACCTCCACCGAGACCAGGTCATTCCTGCACAGATGGGGCTTACACCACCGCTTGTCATCGGTGGCCTTCCCTCACAGCAACTGTCGCGCGGAGATTGGAGTTAAGACAATGAAACGACTTATCACGGACAACACCAGCCCGCAGGGAGAACTTGACACTGAAGCTGTGCAGAGAGCGATACTACAATATCGTAACACGCCTGACCCTGACACGAAGATCTCCCCGGCAATGTGTGTCTTCGGCCGCCCGATACGCGATTTCATCCCAATTATCCCCGGGAAGTACAGACCGCACAACACTTGGCATGAGACCCTGAAAGCGAGGGAGGAGGCCCTCCGCAAACGTCATATCCGCACAGCCGACACCTGGGCAGAACACACCAAATGCCTTCCGCCACTTGCTGTAGGGGACCTAGTCCGCGTACAGAACCAGACAGGATTCCACCCAAAAAAATGGGACAAGACAGGCAGTATCGTGGAGGTACGTCAACACGACCAATACGTGATCAAGATCGACGGCTCGGGCAGAGTCACACTTCGGAACAGGAAATTCCTGCACAAGTTTAGCCCAGTTCGCAATGACCAGCTGCCACCCCGGTCTATCTATGATGATCTAGCAACCCGCATCATTGTACCTGCACCCGTTGTAACACCGCAACTGCCTGACCTCGACAGCGAACCCGTGACATCTGCGACGCCAACGGGGCCCACGCCGGCACTGACGTCAGTATGCACACCCTGGCGCAAGACGACACCCGTTTTAGACACGCCAGCAGCACCAGGACGAGGCACACCGAGGCGCGTGATCCTTCAGACGCCACCATCGGCCCATGAAACCCCGAGAGCCCCATCCCCACTGGGGCCCGATGTGACACCACCAGCACCAGAAATAGGTCAACGCCGATCCACCAGAGCGACCAGCGTGCCTGCCTGGCACAAGGACTACTCCATGGAATAGTCACACGATGGGCGATATAAACTTTTGTTCATTCATTAAACTTAATAATTTCTCAGCCTTTATCTATTAACATAATAAAGACTCGGAGGGAGATAGAGAACATTGTACTTTACGGTACTTCTACATATCGACGGTCCCCTGGGCCAGTGCGCATGCGCAGCCTGACCCGGAGCCAGGGATGTTGTGGGTGTTTCAACCTGTTCAATACTTGTTTGATTATTGTCGTTCCACGCTAATAAAGTGGTCGAACAAATTGAACTCTGTTCTTATTTATATATATGTATGTATGTATATATATATGTATATATATATGTATATATATATGTATATGTATATATATGTATATATATATATATATGTATATATATATATATATGTATGTATATATATATATGTATGTATATATATATATGTATATATATGTATGTATATATATATATATATATATATATATATATATATATATATATATGTATGTATATATATATGTATATATATATATATATATATATATATATATATATATATATATATATATATATATATATATATATATATATATATATATATATATATATATATATATATATATATATATATATATATATATATATATATATATATATATATATATATATATATATGTATATATATATATATATATATATATATATATATATATATATATATATATATGTATATATATATATATATATATATATATATATATATATATATATATATATATATATATATATATATATATATATATATATATATATATATATATATATATATATATATATATATATATATATATATATATATATATATATATATATATGAATATATGTGCCAGAAAGTACAACCCACTGCTTCACTGATTGGGAATATTGGGGGGGGGGGGCGGATAGAAACACAGAGAGGAGGGAGAGAGGGAAATGATGGGAGGGAGGGCAAGAGAGGAGGGAGGTGAGAGTGAGGAGGGGTGGGGCGTGAGGAGGGTGGGAGCTGGGTGGGGGTTATGAAGGGACGGCTATGAAGGAGGGAAGAGAGAGGAAGGGGGTGGGGGTGAGGAGAGCAACACCTCACCAAACATTGATATACACTTCAGGAGGGGTGGGAGTGAGGAGGATGGGGGAGACTGGAGAAGGGGAGGGGGAAGTGTAGAGGGCATTTGGGAGGAGGTAGGCATGAGAGGAGGGGGTAACTTGCGTTTGGTAGGGGTGCTTGAGGGGGAAGGGTGTGAGGGGTTCTGGACTCGCGGAGAAAGTGGGTGGGGGTGGGGTGTAGTAAAGGATTGAATGAAATGGGGTACGTGAAAACAGCATGTTAACACAGAGATCACCCAGAGATGTCCAGGGGGTGCAGAAGGGAGGGGTAAGTGTGAGGGGAGGGAGGAAGGCAGCATGATGAAAAGGGAAAGCAGTGTGAGGGGAATGGAAGGGAAGGAAGCATAAAGGGGGGAGGGGAAGGGAAGATAGTGTGAGGGGAAGGGAATGCGGCGTGAGGGTTGGGGAAGGGAAAGGCTATAAATGCACTCAAACAGCAATATTGTCTTTTTAATGACCGGATTCTATGTAAATCTGGGCATTGGCATTTAACCTCCACGATATCTACCTGGCAAAGCCCTGCATGCATGTGTGGAAGAAATGACTAAATTTCCACTCATTTTTATTCTCTCTCTCTCTCTCTCTCTCTCTCTCTCTCTCTCTCTCTCTCTCTCTCTCTCTCTCTCTCTCTCTCTCTCTCTCTCTCTCTCTCTCTCTCTCTCTCTCTCTCTCTCTCTCTCTCTCTCTCTCTCTCTCTCTCTCTCTCTCTCTCTCTCTCTCTCTCTCTCTCTCTCTCTCTCTCTCTCTCTCTCTCTCTCTCTCTCTCTCTCTCTCTCTCTCTCTCTCTCTCTCTCTCTCTCTCTCTCTCTCTCTCTCTCTCTCTCTCTCTCTCTCTCTCTCTCTCTCTCTCTCTCTCTCTCTCTCTCTCTCTCTCTCTCTCTCTCTCTCTCTCTCTCTCTCTCTCTCTCTCTCTCTCTCTCTCTCTCTCTCTCTCTCTCTCTCTCTCTCTCTCTCTCTCTCTCTCTCTCTCTCTCTCTCTCTCTCTCTCTCTCTCTCTCTCTCTCTCTCTCTCTCTCTCTCTCTCTCTCTCTCTCTCTCTCTCTCTCTCTCTCTCTCTCTCTCTCTCTCTCTCTCTCTCTCTCTCCCCCCTCTCTCTCTACCCCCCTCTCTCTCGCTCAAAAAAAAAAAAAAACACTAATGCAAGCCCGATAAATGAAACGGGGACAAGTGAGGGAAATTATTGAACAAAGAGGATAAAAGAGAAATAGTGAAAGAGTAACTATTCCCACAGTTCGAAATCAAAATAACTAATTTCTGCTTCTGGGAAAAGGCTCGAACAGAGTCTAAACAATGTTTGTTCCAGTAGGGAAAGCCCAATTACAGCCAATCAGAAAAGAGCACAACAGCCCCTCAAGGTTTGAAGGTACAGACAGTTACACAGATCAAGGGAGTGAATCATTACTTTGGCACATCCTCAGCGTTGATAAAGAACAACATCACATTGACTGGCGCTACTTACAGAACCTCTTCAGATTTGTTAATGCATCTCACAAAAAGCCATGCATTATATTCATTAAATTTGTGAACTGAATTAGAAATATCTAAAGTTATGTTTAATCATGTACTAATTGATATATTTAAGTCTTCCTGGAACTTTTGCAACATTTCCCGGTTGTTACATAGTTTTAATCAAAAAATGACATCAATATCAACTGAAGGCAGATGTATGTTTTACAGAAATAAATGTAACAGAAAACATGGATAATTATGTTTACAATGGAGTCCTCTCAACTGCAGCATTTTACTGAAGTTCAAGAAATATTTTATGAGTGAGGGACAATGTCTTTATTTATTCACACCAATTACAAATGATTAAAGAGGAAATCAACTTCGACACATGCATGCATGTTTGCACCTGTAGCGACCTTTGCACCCCTCCGGTCAGCTCACTCTGCACTCTGATTCATACATGCTGCACTCTGGGGAAGCTATTTTAAATTCAAATCTAAACTGTCAATCCTTGACAGAGGGGTCGGGGTGTGGGTGAGGATAAGGGGGAGGGTTGTAAAGAGAGGAAGAGAGAGGAAAAGGGGGAGGTAGATTGGAGGGAAAGGTGTGGGAGAGAGGGAGAGCGCTGGGGGAGAGAGGGAGAGAATGGGAAATGTAGGGGGAGAGAGAGGCAAAGGGGGGTGGGTGCAGGGAGAGGGAGATGGGTGAGAGGAGAGGAAAGAGAGTGAATGGAAGAGAGAGTGGAGAGGGGGAGGGGGGTTTCCAGCAGATGTGATGGCCAGTTTAATGTCTATCGGAGAGACGACACACATTGATGAATCACCCTGCCTGTGAAACAGATAAATGACAGTTTACAGTTGGGTTGGGATTCTAACTCAGGCGAGACAGTTTAGAGCTTGCATGCATACCTATCGGCTATATTGTGGTGATGTGGAAATTCGTTGCTTTGGAAAAACTTAAAACATTTCTTACTCATTGTGATCACATAATTTATTTTGCCTTCCTCACTTCGGAAAAGTCCCCCACAGAGAACTGCACTGCAATATCGCCATGGAAGCATATTGAGAGTAAAGCTTGAAGAGCACTCCAAACAAGCACTCCAACAAAATGGTTTTATATGTATCTGAAGAAACTTCTAAAAACGAAATCTTAAATTTTTTATATGTATCTATCTGTGTCAAAGTGACGGGACATATAATGAAAGAAGATCGTACAAAAAAGGGAAATGTAGAAAGAAAATTGCACATTTTCAGCGAGAGAGCCACCGCCCGAGCAACCGCATGACAATGCTGGGCCAAACACAGGTGAGTAGGGCCTGAACTTTGTTCAAGTGAACGACACATTCAGTGACAGTGTGAATACTTTTGCTGTGTATGGCCATGGCTTGGAAACAAACAACCAAGCAGCTTGCATAGTGCTCACCAAGTGGTTTAAGCATTCAAGTAACCATCGTAACAAAACAGTTCATAAGGAACAGCAGGCTTGGCAAGCGATCGCCGATCAGTCAAATAAACACCATACACCCGGAATGTCAAGTGATTTCCGAATTCAGCAAATGAAAACTTTTATTTTAGCAGCCAGAGCTACCACTGAGGTCAATAAAGAAGTTTAAATTTTGAAAGTCGGCTCAGATTAAGAGATTCCAGAGGTTATGGCACATGTGGAAATGAAATAGAGCAACAAATGCCGGCATCTAGGGGTGTTTATAAGCATTGGAATGTATCCAGCGATTTGTGGGTGTGATGATGAGACATTTGATGATATGAGTGAGGAAAGTGAAAAAAAAACTTTATCGTTAAGAAACCATTGCAGCCTGTTCCATGTCAAGGCATTGTTGAGCAGGCCAAAAAGATTGGGAAATTATGACCTCAGCGAGGGACAGAGAGGTGACCACGGATATGCCTTGATAAAGGATAATTAAATAAGGCCGTTGATTATCTTCAAAAGGAGTGTTTAAATTCAGACAAACACCCAATTTTCCTTGGTGCATTACATTGGAGTTCCCATGGTATGTGTGCAAAGTTTGGGGCGGCGAGGTTTCATGGTTTTCGAGTTCTGGAGGAGATGGACAGACAGACGGTCTGAAGGACTGAATGACACACACTCGAACATTTCTTACTACACATATATCTATATCAATACAAATAAATGTCACCGTGTGTGTGTGTCCTCCAAAACTCCCAAACCATGAAATCGAGCAGCCTTAAACTTTACATGCATACAATGGGAACTCCAAGCAAGTGCATGACTGAAAATTGGGTGTTTGGGTTAATCAAAACACCCCCTTTTGAAGATAATTAACGGCCTTATTTATTTATGCCCATTATCAGGTGCATCCTCGGTCACCGCTCTCAATGGGTATCCTGGGTAACCTCACTTGGGCGTATCTTAAGGCATATCTGGGTAACCTCACTGGGGTCTGAAGCCACCGTGATTTTTCGCCTCCTAAACCATGCCTTGACTTGGAACAGGCCGCAACGACTTCTTAACGATGCAGTCCCCACCCCCCTTTTCCTCACTCATTATCGAATGCCTGTTCAACATAGCTACAAATTGCTGTATACATCGCTTTTTAAATTGCGATAGTTTTCAAATTAGGAGCTTGGAGCAATTTCATGCATTACATGATGCAATTTTCCATGATCTACTCTCACAGAATAATTGCAGCATATCAGCAAAAAATTATTTCGGCTTTGAGGTTCGGACACTGTCCGGACAAAATTCGTGTCAAAATCGGGAGAGAAATCTGATAATTTAAAGAAATAATGAGTCTTATAACCAAGCCTATATACCCATTTACTTTAAGCAAGCAAGGCTATGTTCCCTCCTTCTCCATATATAGAGACAATAAAATGTGAAATTTCCAAAGCATTAACCTTAACTTTTTCGACTGTTTGAAGAATTATATTGAGTGAACAAAAGATTTAGGAACGTGTCAAAATTAACCAGCTTCATTGAGCAAAATGATTTCATTAATTCACTGCTTGACATCACTCCCTGTCCATCAGAGGGACTGCTTATCCATAGTGTCTGCCAGATCTGTGTCTATATATCAAGGATACGGGGAGGCAGCTGGGTGTGGGGTTGCTTTACCTATCTGGGCAAAAGAAGAAAGCAGCAAGGAAAGCTGTGGAGGAATGATATGAAAGAGGATGGTGGGAGGAAGATGATATATAATTTTGCTCGTGACAGGGATGAGGATGGTTAGGACGTGAAGAGGGGTGGGGGGCGGTGATTATGGATGGTGGTGGGAGGCTCATGACAGAGAGAGAGGGCAGTATTGAAGGCGTGGGAAGTGTATTTGAAAGAACTGTTGAACTGGGAAGGAAGCAACAGCGAGCTGGAGCTACAATGATATGTAGAGGGGAAAGTGAAGTTGATGGAAATCACAGTGGAGGAGGTGAGGACGGCATTGAAAAGGATGAAGAAGGGAAGAGCGCCAGGCATTGATGAGGTGTGTACAGAGATGATAATTGCAGCAGAAGAAGTCACAGTCAGTTGGAGGAAGAGGCTGTTGAATATATGTATGAGCGATGGTTCAATTCCGGAGGATTGGAGGACAGGGTTAATTGTGCTGATATGGAAGGGGAAATGCGATGTTCAAGATCCAGGGAAGTACTGGGGAATTACATTCTTAATTCATGTAATGAAAGTGCTGGAGAGGATTCTGGACTGGAGGATAAGGTAGGGTAGGGGGACGATGGATGGGATGTTTGTGCTGAGACAGCTGGTGGAGAAGAGGTTGGAGGTGCAAGGTGAGATGGCATTGGGATTTGTGGACCTAGAGAAGGCCAACGACATTGTCTTGAGAGAGATGGTGATGGCGACACTGAGATGGATGGGAATGCCAGAAGCTGAAGTCAGGTTGGTGGAAGAGATGTACAAGAGAATGAAGGGAAGAGTTTTGGTTGGTCCTGGGATAGCTGAGGAGTTCAGCATGAACATCAGTTTAAGGCAGGGAAGCTCTTTCAGCCCACTCATGTTTATCATGGTGATGGAGCTGGTAAGCAGGAAGGTGAGCTTTTGGAGTAGTATGGGGAGGATGTTGTTTGCGGACAATCTGGCTGTTGTGGTGGTGAGTGGGTGGGAGATGCAGGAGGTACTGGGGGAATGTAAGCAGGCATTTGGGAAGCATGGGCTGAAGACGAGTATGAAGAAGACTGAGGTGATGTGGGTCAGGCAGCAGAGAAAATAAATTAATATAATGTTTGATGGGAAGGAGGTCAGGCAAGGAAATAGGTTTGAGTAACTGGGAGGAACAGTGACAGGGGATGGTAAGTCTGAGGCAGAGGTGCGAAGGAGGATTCATATGGGTGTGAATGTGTGGAGGAGAGTGGAGTGAGTAATGGCAGACAGAAAGATATTGTTGGGAATTCGCGCCCGCCGGCGTGCGAACGGCCACGTAACTTGAATCGCGGCACGTCGCCCAACGGACGGACAATTCTGTCGTGACCCTCTCGGACTAACGCCGAGAGCTAGTCATGGGTGGGCCTTTCGGCCTCACCACGGTCGTGCCAATTGGCCCCTCGCGTGGGATAGGGTTGTTCGCCAAACTCGACCTACCTAAGTACCCACGCGGAGGGTAGACCGGGCGATCACACCTCGCCGCAGGTCGACTCCGGACATGGGCCGCTTAAGCGATCCGTTCCGTACTATCGGGATAACCGAACGGTGTTATCGTCGGCCTCGACGGTTCCGATTAATTATCAGACATATTAAGCCCACTACCAACCCTTTACGTGAAGCAGGATGGAGATTCAATTAAAGAAACGACGAAGCGAAACGGGAAAACAGTTCAACATGATGCACATTTATTCCGCGGCACACGGAGAGCACACATATACAATTAAAACAATTATGCACAAAAAGCAAATGTAACAAAAGAAACAATGACGCAGAGATACTACCGAATAAGACCGACACACGGCAACACTTAACAGTTTTACTTCACCAGACTGGCGCCACACACTCACGTTTACACAGAAACAAAAGAAAAGGCCACCCTCAAAGACAAGGGGGCAGACGGGGCCTGTGGGCCAATATTTGCACGGGACCTGAAAGAACAGTCAGGTCCGCGAGACCGGGTGGGTCCTACCCGTGTCTTTGTGATGAGCCGCAAATGTGGCAGCGCGGCGGTGCCCCGACTTTGTGCTCCTTCGCGGGTTTCGTTGGCACTGCTTGGAGTGGGGTGGGAACGGGGCCCCCTTTTCGCACTAGCTCAGCGCGGGGGGAAAAGGGGGGGATTGTTGATGCTCTGGGGAAAGAGTATCGCTGGCTTGCTTGGGTCCCGTGACAAGCGATTCCACCGCGACCTCGTCGCCGACCGCCGTCTTCCTTGCCTCGGACCCGAACTCCTCGGTCTCTTCCCCCAATTCTCCTCAGCCGACTGCCGAAAACCACCGGGATGCCCTCGCCTCCCGACTCCACTCCGCGCTCCAAACTGACTCTGCCCAAAACTCTCTCCGCTCTTCCAAGGCCGACTCTGCCCAAACCGACTCTGCACAAAACTCTCTCCGCTCTTCTGCCACTCTCCGCTCTTCCAAGGCCGACTCTGCCCAAACAGACTCTGCCTTTCTTCTGCCACTCTCCGCTCTTCCAAGGCTGACTCTGCCCAAAACTCTCTCCGCTCTTCTGCCACTCTCCGCTCTTCCAAGGCCGACTCTGCCGAGATTCGCCTTGCGCTCGGCGCTTTATAGGCCGGCAGGAGAACCCATATGGAAATTTCCGGATCAGGACGAGCTCGGGGGTGGAGCCACGCTCGCCCATTGGACGGAGGAAAAGGGGCGTGAATCTCCCCTGATCCTAGAATTTGCATATCTCGATTCCACACAGACGCGCCTGGAGGCGGGGCCAAACCGCCCCGCGCTTGCTGATTGGATGGATCAGAAGTGGGCGTGTTGCAATCCTGATCTGAATTCTCCTCGGAAAGGCCGCATTTTGCACTCGTGGTTCGGCGCGCACCTTGTACGAGCTCAGGACAGCCCGACGCTCGGTGTTCACAGGTGGTGCGGGAATGGCGGTAGAAGGAGGAGAGGTGAAGGTGGTGGAGGATTTATGGTGGTGGTTTATGGCCATGGTGCCGTTTGGAATGGCGGTGATGCGATGTTTGCGGGAGCGAGTTGTGAAGGTAAAGGTCGTGGCTGTTGGCGTTGTTGTTGTTGTGAAGCGGCATTGTGGTTGGTGGTTGTTGTGTGATAGCGGTTGGTTCGTGGTTGGTTTAAAATAAAGATAGAACAGAAAAACGCCTATCTCAAAGGGTCGCAGCCCGAATGAATTACATTTATTCCCTCTAAACAACGGGTTTGGGGCTAACTACACATGTACTTACAGAGATATCTCACCTATGGGACCTGAATGGTGGTTTGCGAATTTCCACAACCGTAACACTATCAAGAAAATTGAAAGGGAAGGTTGTTCTGATGTCGTGTGTAATGCCGGCCTACTTTTATGGCCAGAGAGATGGTAGCAGTGGCAAAGACAACAACAGAGGCTGCAGGTTTGTGAGAACAACTGGGTCAGGAGGATTGCAGGAGTGAAGAGGGTGGATAGGAGTAGGATGGATGAACTCAGGGAGGAGATTGGTATGCAGATGAGTTTGTTGGGGAGATTGGTGAAATGCCAGCTGAGATGGGCTGAACACCTGTTGTGGATGGGGGAATGGAGAATGGCAAAGAAAGCGGATAGATTGAGGGAGTAAGGTATGAGGAAAAGAGTTTGACCATGGTTGAGATTGGAGGATTGTGTCAGGAGGGATGTCCGTAAGGTAGGGATGGTTGGAGATTGGAGGGAGTTGGCTGAGGTCAGAGGGAGGTGGAGGAGTATTGTAGTCAAGGCAGGGCAGAAGCTTGGTGCCATCGAACCTCCCTCTTACAAAGGGAAGAGGAGGAGAACAACTACCTTTATTGTTCGACCTTGGCTTTGTTGTTTCTCATATACTTTCCCCTGTCTATTCCTCTGGCCCCTCCTATGTCCTATTTTCATTCCTTGCAGAAATATCTCGTGGGTTTCAAATGCAAGCCCCACTAGGACTTCAGATGCATGTCACGTGAACACCATGAGGTTTGTTTGCATTAGAGATTGAGGAGATAATGGGGACAAACAGCTAAAGTCCAAGAGGTTCAGCACTTTCAAAGAAGTGTTTTTGCAATTCATTCACATTTGTGTGCGGGCCAAGAGTCTCATAATGCCACTACAAAAGGTGGAGCGTAATGTTCGATGACGTGGAGAGGAGATGCTTTCACTGGCACTTTTACCTGCACAATCTCCTAAATTTGGCCTCTTCTGCTTGCAGCCTCATTGGGTATTTTGTCTCGTTATTGTTTGTCTCTGAATTTGATGATGAAAAACCAATGAAGCCACAAGACGTCGAAACAGTACTCGTCTTCCAATGTGGTTGAGAAGACTCATGTCACATGGCCTCGTCAACCGGTTAATCATGGCTTCTTGCTACCACTTAACCTCTTCACATCACTCATGTAGTCAGCCCCTTTGGCCATTTATGGCTAGTATAAATAATCCAAGAGTACCTTCGGCTTATACCGTTGTGTCTCGTGCCAACCCAATGGTATCTTTTGAAAACACCGTGGGATTCATTGACGTTTATCTATGGATTTTTCCTATGTACCCTTACACCCCCATTATCCAATTTAGTTATAGTATGAGTTTTATCTTTCAATAATAAAACGCCTCTCCATGAAGTGTGAATTATGGCCTTGGTGCCCGTATTCCGAAGGCTGCTGCAAATCTGACTTCGACTAATATTTCGACTGGTATCAGCACTCCTGCCTGGCCCATCTCAGTCCACCTCCAGTGGGTAATTTAAAGTGGTGATATTTCCACTTAGTGATATGTTTTCTGGGACACACTCACGTACACCTGAAATGGCAAGTGATACATTTTGAATTTTTCGTCATATATAACGTTACCTTTTTGACAAAGCATCTTTTGAACACAACTATGGAACTGGAATTATTGGGAAGGAGAACTGAAGAAGGTTCCAAAGATTTTATTTTATCAATTTTTTCAGGTTGATTGATGGATGAAAATGTCTGAGCGAAATGAAGAGTAAAGAGTGTTCATGGTGAAAGAATACAATGAGAGTAATTCTCCTGTTATCGTTTTAACACAATATCCTACTAGGTATATTAAATAAAGCAATTCTCTGTATATGTGTACATATGTATGTACATATGTATGTATGCACAGTGCTTATATAACGTCTACACCCCCATTCAATTTTTTTACCTTTTGTTGCCTTATCGCCTAAAGTTAAACTCCATTAAATCAGACTTTTTCCACCTTTATTTCGACATCATAACCCACAACATCCAGGTGAAAAATCAAATTCTAAAAATTTCAGAAAATTAATGAAAAATACAAAACTAGAATATCTTGGGTGGATAAGTATCCACCCCCCCCTGAGTTAATACTTGGTGGAAGCACCTTTGAGAGCAATTACAGTTGTGAGTCTGTTGGAATAGGTCTCTACCAACTTTGCATACCTTGATTGGGCAATATTTGCCCATTCTTATGTATAAAACTGTTCAAGCTCAGTCAAGTTGTGTGGGGAGCATTGATGGACAGCAATCTTCAAGTCTTGCCACAGATTTTCAATTGGATTTAGGTTGGGGCTCTGACTGGGCCACTCAAGGACATTTATCATTCAGTTCCTTAGCCACTCCAGTGTAGCTTTGGCTGTGTGCTTTGGGTCGATGTCATGCTGAAAGGTGAACTTCCGTCCCAATTTCAGCTTTCTTGCAGAGGGCAGCAGGTTCTCCTCTGGGATTTTTCTGGATTTTGCTCAATCCAGTTTCCTCTGCCTGGTGCTTGGTGTTGGTGCCTCCATTCATGCCTGATGTTGGCTTAATGGTTAGGGTGGCGGGCTTTGGATCTTCGGATTCTAAGTTCAAATCCCGCTCATCTGTTGAATTAATACCAGGTGGGGATACCGGCCTGTCATCCTTCCGAGGTCGGCAAAATGAGTGCCAGCATGCTGGTATACTGTGTCGGGGTGACGACCCGTCCAGGATTGTGCCCAATAGCCAAGGAGACTGTTTAGGCAGCACCAACGCTCTGCACAGAGTATGGTCCCAATCTCCTCCTCTCATTTTCCGTTCAATTCAAACAAGTTTTTCCAGTCCTTGCTGATGAAAAACATCCCCATAACATGACTGTGTGTGTGTGTGTGTGTGTGTGTGTGTGTGTGTGTGTGTGTGTGTGTGTGTGTGTGTGTGTGTGTGTGTGTGTGTGTGTGTGTGTGTGTGTGTGTTGGTCATAAAGCACAACATTTTCTCTCTGCTCACTCCCCTCCCCACATCTGCCTCTCTCTCTCTCTCTCTCTCTCTCTCTCTCTCTCTCTCTCTCTCTCTCTCTCTCTCTCTCTCTCTCTCTCTCTCTCTCTCTCTCTCTCTCTCTCTCTCTCTCTCTCTCTCTCTCTCTCTCTCTCTCTCTCTCTCTCTCTCTCTCTCTCTCTCTCTCTCTCTCTCTCTCTCTCTCTCTCTCTCTCTCTCTCTCTCTCTCTCTCTCTCTCTCTCTCTCTCTCTCTCTCTCTCTCTCTCTCTCTCTCTCTCTCTCTCTCTCTCTCTCTCTCTCTCTCTCTCTCTCTCTCTCTCTCTCTCTCTCTCTCTCTCTCTCTCTCTCTCTCTCTCTCTCTCTCTCTCTCTCTCTCTCTCTCTCTCTCTCTCTCTCTCTCTCTCTCTCTCTCTCTCTCTCTCTCTCTCTCTCTCTCTCTCTCTCTCTCTCTCTCTCTCTCTCTCTCTCTCTCTCTCTCTCTCTCTCTCTCTCTCTCTCTCTCTCTCTCTCTCTCTCTCTCTCTCTCTCTCTCTCTCTCTCTCTCTCTCTCTCTCTCTCTCTCTCTCTCTCTCTCTTTCTCTCTCTCTCTCTCTCTGTCTCTCTCTCTTTCTCTCTCTCTCTCTCTCTCTCTCTCTCTCTCTCTCTCTTTTTCTCTCTCTTTCTCTCTCTCTGTTACATCCTCGCTTTGCCACCAACTAAAACAGAGCAGCACCCTCCAACACATCTCTCTGTCTCTCTCCTCTCTCGGGACGTGTCCAGGCAGTGATGATGTCCAGATGGTGTTTGTCTCCGGATGTGTCTGGGTGATGTTTATCTCCGGACATGTCTGGACTGGAGTTTGTCTCCGGACGTGTCTGGGTGGTGTTTGTCTCTGGATATGTCTGGATGGGAGTTTGCCTCCGGACGTGTCTGAGTGGAGTTTGTCTCCAGACAGCTTGGCTCCAGAAACGTCCGGGCAGTATTTGTCTCCAGACAGCTTGGCTCAAGACGCGTCCAGGTGATGTTTGTCTCCGAGCAGTGTTTGTCTCTAGGTGGTGTTTGTTTCCGGACTGTGTTTATCTCTGGACATGTCTCGGTAGTGTTTCTCTCTGGGCAGTATTTATAGTATGACCGGAATAAAATGGATTTCAGACATTTTTTTGTTTCCAACTTTACTTTTATTCTATGCAGCAACATTTTGATGAGAAAGTATGAATCCTAATTAATGCTCCACCGCTTGTCTGCCTTCCCTTCCATTCACCTCTCGCTGCCTTCCCTTCCCGCACCCCTCCTTACTCTGCTCCCTCCTCACTTCTCCACTCCTCCTCACTCTCCCTCCATCCTTGTTCCTCCATCCCTCCTCTCTCCTCCTCCCTCCTTTCTCAATCCGACTCCACCTCCTCACTCATCCCTCTCCCCCCCTCACCACCGCCTCACTCTCCCCTCCTCTCTCCCACCCTCTCCTTCTTCCTCCCCTCTTTTTCTCCCACATCCCTGTAGTATTCCCGTCAGCAAAGCAACGGGTGGTATTTGCTTGTACAATATATTTCCTCACAGCATGATCCGGATCCAGTGAAGCCAAACTCCATTGCATTTCATAACAATCATGTTTACCACGATGTTCTGCTGATCTTACACTGTTTGTGTGGTTCGAGCAAGCTTTTTAAAATCAGTTTGTGCTCAAAAAGGATGCGGCATATATTTATAATTTAAAATAATATCATACGTTAAAATTTCACGAATTCAATGACCATGAAGCCAAAATATTTTGCTGGGGGGGGGGGGAGGGTGATATATTTATCCTATCCCCCCCAACCCCCCACTGACAGGGCTAAAAAAAAAAAGCCACGTAAATCCCTCCCATCCTCCCCCTCATCAAATCGAACCCTGCTCATTCTCGCTCTTCCACGAGCCTCGACGATGCACACAAAAAAGCGACTCGTGCCTTCGATCTCCTAAGGAACCTCGATAAGGCCGCTTCACTTGTACCCCTCGAACAATGACCTTCAATTCCTGCCGTGTCCAGAGTACATAAACTTTTAAGGGCAACATCAAACAGATTGTAAATGTCCATCATCAAGAGTATTAATGGGACTAGCGAAGCGAAGGCTCAGTGGTGAGCAGAATTATAATCCGCAGTCTTCTTCAATGGTCAATGTGCTCTTCGAGGGTGGATGGGTCGTTCAAGGGAAATTTACACTCTGCAATTTATGTTAAAAAGTTCCACTCCTGTCATTCTCCATTGTCCTGGTATTGGTATATTACTCACCTCGAGCCAGTATACTTATCTTTGTGTCCAACGAGCAGTTGCTGAGGGAGACTCAAATGAGATTTGTTACCTGCATGGTCCGTGAGCATCAGCTGCGGCTGTATGGACATGTGGCTCGTTTTCCTGATGCTGATCCTGCTCACCAGATTCTCTCAGCGACGGAGCCTCGTGAGTCGAGGGGGCCTCCAGGAGATGGGGGTGAGCCAGGCATCTGCCCGGGGGATGGCCAGACGGAGGCTCCTGGAGGACCGGCGGAAAGTGGACGCAGCAACGTGCTGCTCCGCCGCATGCTCCCATACCTGTGCTTACCTGATCTTGTTAATGTATGGAATGGTCTCCCCAGAAAGGTAGTGGCAGTGGAGGGGTGGATACGTTTAAATGTGATTTAAATGGGTGCCTGGATGCATTGGAAATACAGGGGTATGGGTGATATTGGTTTCATGTGTGTTGGGTGATGATTCTGTGGGTGGTGCAGCGTAGGCATGATGGGCTGAACGGCCTCCTCCTCGCTACACCAAAGGTCCTTCTGTAATTTCATTGGGAATTTGAACCTGGGGCCACATACCCATAATCATGTCAGCTCCGTGTGAATCTGGAATAAGGCCTTAAAGAGCTGGATGTCAAACTTTAAAACATTTCAAATCTTTGTTCATCGTCTGTTAAACTTTTAATTTTTTCCAAAAGCAACTGGTTTGTAATTTAAAGCCATTAAATGGAAATTTGCATTTGTGCGATGTTTTGTAAAGAGGAGGGTGCGCTGCTGAAGGTCATCGTTGGATGCAGAGATTGCATCTTGCCTTGGGTGAGAAGCTCCGCTGAAGGAGTCCTGCAAAGCAGGGAGCTCGACTCCATGACGTTTCCAGCCTGATCGTGTCCTTGACGCTTGTTTTGGTGACGTCACAGGTGGTAAGAATCCAAATTGACTGCAAGGACGAAATGTTTGAGGGTTAAGTTGATTAACTACCCTTAATCATTGGGATATCGAGGAGGCGCCATATTAAAGCGATTAACACAAACTGTGTTTCTCAAAAAAAAAAAATTCTGGAAACGCCAGTTTAACAGACTTCCAGTTTTACACAGTTATTGTCGGCCATAGCGGTGTAATGAGTTATTTTATCCCGTGCTTGAGTGTTGAGGTTTGTATTTACGTTGAATACCTCAGATGTTGGTAGTAATTACTAATATGTGTCGCGTACTCTGATTTAAATGTGTAAATTCGGTTTAGTTATAATCCGTTGGGAGAATGATCTGAGGCATTATAAGGGCGTGGCTCGATGATGATGATTGACAGATATGTTGCTCTCAAACTCGAATCGGGTTCTTCTTCTTCTTCGTCTTCTTCTTCTTCGTCTTCTTCTTCTTCGTCTTCTTCTTCTTCGTCTTATTCTTCTTCTTCTTCTTTTTCTTTTCTTCTTCTTCTTCTTCTTCTTCTTCTTCTTTTTTCTGTGGTTCTTGTGTCTGACGGTCTCCACACTTTCCTCACCTTTACTCGGGGGTCAGAACACCTTTCCACCTGCACTTTGAAGCCGACCGTGGAATCGATGAGAAGAGAAGGTATAAGAGCTCTCTTTACATTTCGATCATCCTGTTCTGCCTTCCCGATCGTCTGTCCCCGTGAACCCTGTGGCCTTTTCACAGCATTTGGGAGGATTTGGGATACATTGCACTCGTTACACTCGGTTACAGATCCGTGACCACATGCTGATCGGGACATAGATTTGTTTGTTTATTTATTTATTAAAATCGGGATTAAAATTATCTCAAAGGGGAATATTTATGATGGAAATTTTTCCGATTTTGACACCTTGAACGGATCTTGATTATCATGAAGTGTCAGTTCATCATTTGAAGATTCTGGTCCGAACACCAATCCGGGTAGTCCCTGATTGAGCTACAAACGTTTCATGTGTGTTTGGTGTTCCAGGTAAAACGTTATGATTTGTTATTATTATTATTCGGGTACCCAGTCCGATGGACTGGGGAACCCATTGTTTTTCTTCTGTTTTGGTTTACGGGCGTCAGCAGTGACCACTATTTTCGTTGTGTCTGTCTGTCTGTTTGTGACTCTCTCCAGAGCATAGCTCCATGATGTTTGATGCGATATTGGTGAAACTTGGTCACAAGCTAGATATCATGGTCTAGTTGTGTCTTTTTGTACGAGGGGCGTCCCACGCCCCTTGTGGGCGGAGCCATGACCACTTGAACTTTTTATTTATTTTTATTTTTATCTCGCAATTTCATTTCCTAGAAGCTGTGCGTAATGTCCATAAGTACAACATATAAAAAATCCGATTTGATTTGGTCAATTTTGACGGAAGATAGGTTTTTACGGTAGGGCTTCCTCAATAAATCCCGCGATCCATCGTTGCCTCCCGGCTTGTTTATTTCTTATTATTATATTTCTTTTTCCGCCGGCAATTTGTGGGTGTTTTCGATTTTAAAATCATTTTCCCAGGAACGGTAAGTCCGATCGACACAAAATTTTCGCCGTAGTATGTATCTTTTTAGATAGCATACTCAATTGTTAATTATGACGTAGGTCATGTGGTACGGGCGCCATCTTGAAAAAAACAAAAAACTTTGGACCTCTGTATCTCTGAAACCGTCCAATGGAAATTTTTTTTCGTTTCATACATTTTAATGAACTCCCCATGGGGAACACGTGTGATTTGTCGTGACGTCATCGGTGACGGTGAAAATTTGACAGGTAGAACACTGCTTGGGAAAAATCTGAAATTTCTTGAGCGTCATCGACGCAACAATTCACTGCAGAAAAAAAAAATTATGATAATGTCATAGGTAACTTCGTTCGGCAGCCATATTGTTTTGAATTTTTTTTTAAAGATATCTTCTTCTCCAGAACGGCTGGATAGATTGAGGCGAAACTTTACACAAACATTCTCCATGACATCCTTTTACAATTTTTTTTATTTCTTATTGATCGGTCACATGGTTTGGTGGCCATATTGAATTTACCCTAAAATCTTCAAACATCTTCTCCAGAACGGCTAGTCAGATCAAAAGGAACCTTCACACACGCATTCTTCTTGGGTTGGGAATATAGTTTTGTTAATGAATAATTGATAGGTCACATGGTTTGGCAACCATATTGGATTGAAGAAAAATATTAAACAATGTTTTCTCTGCAACCACTTAACCTATCGAAGCGAAACGTTGCAATTATCTAACGCCATGGCTACATACACTAAATGGTAAAAATTATGACGTCACAAGTCACGTGGTTTGGTGGTCATCTTGGATGGAAAGGCGTACCTCAACCGATTCACACGAAACTTCACACATGTGTTCCCCTACCACATTAGAGGCAGAATTTAAATTTATGATGTCATCGGTCACATGGTTCCTCAGCTATATTGGATTGAAAATTAATAAATTTTTTAAATCTCCTTCTCCAGAACGCTGGACAGATTTAGGCAAAACTTCACACACACTTTCCCCAACACATCCTTTTACAAGTTTGTTAATTTCTAATTGATAGGTCACATGGTTTGGTGGCCATATTGAATTTACCCTAAAACCTTCAAACATATTCTCCAGAACGGCTTGTCCGATCAAAGAGAAACTTCACACACATAGTCTTCTTCAGCAGGGGATTTAACTTTGTTAATGAATAATTGATAGGTCACATGGTTTGGTGGCCATATTGAATTTACCCTAAAACCTTCAAACATATTCTCCAGAACGGCTTGTCCGATCAAAGGGAAACTTCACACACATAGTCTTCTTCAGCAGGGGATTTAACTTTGTTAATGAATAATTGATAGGTCACATGGTTTGGCAGCCATTATAGATTTAAGGAAAATATTAAATATTGTTTTCTCTGGAACCACATACCCTATTAAAGTGAAACTTTGCAATTATTTACCCTCATGTCTGCATATATGGTAAAAATTATGATGGCACAGGTCACATGGTTTGGTGGCCATCTTGGATAGAAAAATGCTCCTTGTCCGATCAACACGAAGCTTAAAAAAAACATGATGCGCTACCCCATTAGATGGAGAATTTAAATTTATGATGTAATAGGTCACGTGGTATGGCAGCCATATTGGATTGCAAATTTAAAACTTTAAAAGTCTTCTTCTCTGAAATGGCTGAACAGATCAAGGCAAAACTTTATAAGTATGACCGCTTATCCATGGCAAACAAAAAAACTTCCACCTACTTTTGATGTATGACACATCATTTGGCAGCCATATTGGATTGAAGGAAAATATTAAATAATATTTACTCTCGATCCGCTGCATCATTGAATGTGAAACTTCATAATTATAATCTAGCTGACATGCGGAAAGTACATTTTAAATTTCAACCCGATTGGTCACATGGTTTGGCAGCCGGAAATATTTAATTATTTGAATCGAAGAACTTTTAGAATTTTTTGTTTCCTCACTTGGCTGCACCTAAATGCGTTTGAGAGTACTGGAGTAGTAATTCAATTGATACCGACAATGTTCCCAGGAAAAAGGGCTAACTGCATACGCAATAGATAGATTGAACAGTTTGTGTAACTCGCTCCGTAACTCGTCAGTCCCGCGTTATATCAAAGCAGGACAGTATTTTTATCAATATTAAATAATGTTTTCTCTGGAACCACTTATCCTATCGAAGCAAAACTTTGCAACTATCGTCTAAGTATCATGTTATATCAAAGCTGGACGTCTGGGTACCCGGTCATCACTGCCAGCAGTTATAAAGTGGCAGTTGTAGTTGTTATTATTATTGTTATTTATTGATGACCCGAGTAGAACACGAAACTTTTGATTTTTATTCTCCCATGAAAGTGTTCGACTTGTCACTGGTGCCCCATCTTTAAACACAGTGATGGAGCCTTGCTCTGCTCATAGAGATGTCTATGGAAATGCTACAGAGACGACTCTTTGTGTGCGACATGGACATTTTCCAATGCGACGCCATTTATTTCAACAGGAATGGGATTCACTCACACCATGCATTGGTGTGGTGCACCTACCACGGGACCTTAATCAGTGTGACTTCTTATCGGGGTTTCCTTAAGGAGCAAATTTACGACATCTACAACATACCCCTCCTCCCACCACCACCATGATTTATTGTTATTGTGGATAACCAGAAAGCACCGATCTGAGATTGCAGACAACCTATTAACTGAGTTACTTCATGGGAAAGGTTCTAGACAATGTGCAAACAGCTCCATCGAAATGGTGGACATATTGGCAACCTTGATGAAACAAAATGTTAGACTTTCCTCCATGCAGCGGTATCAGCCTTATTTATGTGTCCTTCATAGTTTGATAATTTGATTATAATCGATAAATATTTCATGTGTAACACCCTGTGCTATGTGACTCACCAAAGCACTGATGACATGTCCAAATACCTGACATTTCCACATCACATCACCAAATACCTCACATGTCCATATCACACATCCAAATATCCCACATGTCCACATCACATGTCCAAATACCTCATATGTCCACATCACACATCCAAATACCTCACATGTCCAAATACTTGACATGTCCACATCACACGTCCAAATACCTCACGTATCCACATCACACGTCCAAATACCTCACATGTCCACATAACATGTCCAAATACCTCACGTGCCCACATCACACGTCCAAATACCTCACATGTCCACAGCACACACCCAAATACCCCACATGTCCACCTCACATGTCCATATCACACGTCCAAATACCCCACATGTCCACATCACACGTCCAAATACCTCACGTGCCCACATCACACGTCCAAATACCTCACGTGTCCACATCACACGTCCAAATACCTCACATGTCCACAACACACACCCAAATACCCCACATGTCCACATCACATGTCCAAATACCTCACGTGTCCACATCACACGTCCAAATACCTCACATGTCCACAACACACACCCAAATACCTCACATGCCCACATCACACGTCCAAATACCTCACGTGTCCACATCACACGTCCAAATGCCTCACGTGTCCACATCACACGTCCAAATGCCTCACGTGTCCACATCACACGTCCAAATACCTCACGTGTTCACATCACACGTCCAAATACCTCACGTGTCCACATCACACGTCCAAATACCTCACGTGTCCACACCACACGTCCAAATACCTCACGTGTCCACACCACACGTCCAAATACCTCACGTGTCCACACCACATGTCCAAATACCTCACGTGTCCACACCACACGTCCAAATACCTCACGTGTCCGCATCACACGTCCAAATACCTCACGCGTTCACATCACACGTCTAAATACCTCATGTGTCCACATCACATGTCCAAATAACTGATGTGTCCACATCACACGTCCAAATACCTCATGTTCACATCACATGTCCAAACACCTGACGTGTCCACATCACACGTCCAAATACTTCATGTTCACATCACATGTCCAAACACCTGACATGTCCACATTGCTTCAGAGAATGACCTCTCTTCCTGGATGATTCATCTAATACATAAAAAACTTGTCATAGTCTACCTTTCTAGTCCTCGGAAGATCTTGAAATTTTGGATCACCTCCACTATCTGTCAGGTATATTCTCAAGTGTGTAAGGCATAGCACGTTCGATCTTTCCAGGCATTCTAGTCTACGGAGTTCTGTCACCAGTCGGATTACCCTCGACCCTACCTTCTCAACACTGTCTTCATCCTTATTATATATAGTGGAGTAGATTGCATTGCAGTATTCCATTGTTGGATGTGCAATTGATTTGCACAGCAGAACAAATCCCTTTCTATCTCGTGACGAGAAGGCTCTTCGAATGATCCCTAACCAGGAGTTTGTTCTCTGCAGCATCAGCTCTAGATGGTAACTGAAGGATAAGCTTTGCTCGATGAGTACTCCTCGGTCCTTCTTTCTTCTCAGTAACTACTTTAATCTCTCGGTTATTGCGCTCATCCCCCTTGGTGCACATGAACTTTTGATATTCGTCTTTAACAGTGGATTATTTTACAATTTATTTTGGATGCAAAGTCAAGGTTCGTGAAGGGGCGAGAAAGAATGGATCACGATGTAATAGCAGAAAGAGAGGGGGACTACACCAACAACAGGGTTGAGGGACAAAATGTAGGGAGACTTGGACAAGATAGATACATCACACGTCCAAATACAGCCGTGAACCCTCCGGAAGGAAAAATTGGAAAGAGGTGGGCTTGACGGGTGGTGGTATAAAACATTATGGTTTTGGATGGGGGATGATCTGAGATGGTGATGAACAACTGTCCTGAAGATCTGGAGGGAATAATGATATTGAAGAGGATGTGGAAGTTTGTTCCACAGGTGGGAAAAAATGAGGAATGAATGAGTGAAGGTGAGCAATGATCCTGGATTTAGGTAGTTCCACTAGAAGGTTTATGGTGGTCCATGTGGTGCCCTGTAGGAACCTGGGGGGGGATCAATCATGGAAAGAGCAGAGAGTGCAAAACCATAAAGGAGGTGGTGGAAGACAGAGACCACCGACCTGTCTGTGATAAGCCCATGAACTCTGCTTCATTGTGGGAGATTGAAATGATCTTGAAGGCTTTGGTTTTCAGTCATCAATATTATTGGAATCATTCTCATTAAATGGAAGGGTTCTTTATGCTTCGAAGTATTCTTTAGTTTAATTTTCTACAGAAGACATGGCTCGTGGAGAAGTTTCAACAGAAATTACACATGCATGTAGACAAATCCATGAGACAAAACTGGACTTGTCTTCATACAAACACGTCCACTGAGCTTGGTGGAAGTGACATCCCTTCCCCAGAGCACTCTGGGTACTAGCCATCTTTACGACATTCCTTTTCCATCCACATTCAGTGAGGCAATTGAGGAATTAACACCATCTCCATGGATCTCAATCCATGGGGTTTGTCCGTGCTCTATCCTTTGTAAATGCTGAGTGTCGAGCAAGGAAGCAGCATGTACAATTTTTGAAGTGCTTAATACAACTCAGCTGGGGTTCGAACCACAGACCTCCCAGATTCATTGTAGACCTCTCACCATGAATTGTACTTCCAAAATATTTCATGTTTCCCAATTATTATCAAGAAGTTTCCATTTGTCATGGACACTCCATAGGTTTATACAACACAAATCCTCAAAAAATTTTACCAAGATACAAGCTTATAAAATCATAAAGTACTAAGTGGTGTCATAGTGTCCACTCTGAGTCTGAGAGTTTGGTGGTTCAAGCTCCAGCTGAGTCACCTCAATGATTTTTTTTTTCAAATAGTACATGCTGCTTCCTTGCTCACATTTAAAAGGTGTGTGTGTGTGTGTGTGTGTGTGTGTTTGCCAGTTAACTGTTTAAAGGGGAACCCAAACGCTTATACCACCTCAACGCTAATCCATCCTTTGATACCCGATAAAATAGATGTGATGTGTCTCTTTTCAGTGTATGATTTATAAAGCAGGTAATTTTATGATTAAAAGTCGAAATATTCTTCTTCACGTTTAGCCGTGATGCCACACCTGAAAGTCGACCACCAGATTTGTACTGTCTCCGAGTTACATCACGTTACGATTTCACTCAAACGGCGAATCATTTTCGATTTTCCATAAATATGCCGAGTCATTGCATCCTTGGTGCTTGTATAGTAATACAAACCGAGATGGTTTCCTGCTACACCAATTGTAGAAAGACTCTATGCTTGCCATAAATTGGACGAGGTTTGTCCGAAATACCCGAATGTGGATCGGGCCTACAAAATGTTCGGTTTTGTGCTCGGAACATTTTACAGAGAACTGTTATGAAACAAAAGAGATGGCTAGATCTTGTGGTTATCTGCCACAATTGAGAGAGGATGCCATCCCCACGATTAAGCTGAATAAACAGCCGTTGCTCGAAACTGTAACACCATCTCTACTGGGCTACCAGCACATGTACACGGGTGATTTGAATGGTGACTCAAACACCTGTTACCATTGCCCGGCAGTTACCTCAAGTGCACCTGAAAATAATTATCTATTATCGTCACAAATTTCTACAAATTAAATGAACCACCATCGATTTATAGTGGAGAGAAAGTATGTATGTATCATCATCTACTCCTCTGAGAGGATTTGACCTCAGATGCCAAAACTTTCAGGGTTCCACCCCTCACTCCACAATCCCCCATCAACCATCATCCCTACAATGCCCACCACCATGCCACCCCCCCCTCTCCAACATCCCCCATCAAGCATCACCCCACAATGCCCACCACCATCCCACACCCCTCCTCCCCCCTCCACAATCAACCATCATCCCCACAATACCCACCACCAACCTATACACCCCTTCCACAATCAACCATGCCCCCACAATAACCACACCCAACTTCCCCCTCGCACCACTCCCTCCTCCACTGGGGAAGGTCATCAACATGGCACGGACATGACATGACACAGCACTCTGTGTGCTGTGTCGTGCCGTGTCCATGTCATGGCCATGCTGTGTCGTGCCATGTTTCTGCTGGAGTTGTATAACTGATTTATCAATTCATACAAAATCCCTTCTGAATTGTCAATTGAATGGAAAAAAAACAAAACCTATGAATCTGTAGTGAACATGCGATTGGCGTTTTCATCTTCACTCACATCTCCGTTGTCACCATCTTCGTCTGAATCACTCATACAAGGCTCGAAATGATATTACTCCATATTTCCCCAAAAAGCATTTCCAGCACTAATTTGTCTCCAATAGTTTCTTCAAAATCCCACTGATCAGTTTCGACATACTGAGAACCTTCAGAGTTGCTACTGACAGTGGAATCACTATCGGAATCTGAGCTCTAAATACACTGTTTCTCTATGTAAGCCACCATTTGGATCAAGGTGGGTTCAAGGTGTGACATCACTGGTGAAAATCGACACTTTAGGGCGTTTCTTTCAGCACTTTGTGATGAGCAAAAATAATCAAAAATTTTTTCTGTTTAAATTAGGCTGTGATTAATTTTTTTTCATTGGTTTCAGAAAAAAAGGAGGGCGGCACTCTTTGATGTCGCGACGTTACTAGATATGTCTCCGCCCACGTTATTACGTCATTATACATACTTGTACCAAGTTTGATTTAAATGCCTGAACCCAGATTCAAAATATTAAATAATTCTGGCAGCCAGACCATGCGTCCAATCAGGTTGAAATTTAAAACTTATATTCCCAATGACTACTAGATCCTAACTGTGACATTTCACGTCGATTGATGAAGCGGTTCAAGAAATAATTTTTTTTTAAGATTCTCGTTCCTACCAATATAGCTGCCAAACCATTTGACCTATTAATTATAATTTGTGAACACCCCGGTATCCCCAAGGCTTGGGGAATACGTGTGTGAAGTTTCCCCTCAATTTGTCAAGCTGTTCTGGAGAAGAAGATTTTTACAGGTTTATTCCTCAAAAAATCGTAGCTGCCAAACCACGTGACCTATGACATCATAAGTGGAGAACTTTTTGTTCCTCATGGATAGGCGATCATACCTGTTAAGTTTCGCCTCGATCTGTTCAGCCTTTTCGGAGAAGAAGATTTTTGAAAGTTATGTTAAAAACAATATGGCTGCCAAACCACATGACCGATGTTGTCATCAATTCCCCCACCCATTACAATTTACCCATAGATGACCCACAAAAATTTTCATACTAATCGGATAAAACGTTCAACGTATGCAATTATGACATCATAACGAAGCCACCTATGACATCATAAAACAAGTTTGATTTAAATCCCTGAACCCAGATTCAAAATATTAAATAATTCTGGCTGCCAGACCATGCGTCCGATCAGGATGAAATTTAGAACACCTATTCCGCATGACTACTAGATCATAATTGTGACGTTTCATGTCGATTGATGAAGTGGTTCGAGAGAATTTTTTAAAGATTTTTTTTTCAATCCAGTATGGCTGCCAGACCATGTGACCTATTAATTATTCATAAACATTCTGGTATGCGCAAGGCTTGGGGAACATGTGGGTGAAGTTTTTCCTTCGATCTTTCCAGCTGTTCTGGAGAAGATGATTTTTAAAGGTTTGAGGGTAAATCCAGTATAGCTGCAAAACCACGTGACCTATAATGTCATAGTTCAATAACGTTTGTTCCTCATTGATAGTCGATCATACCTGTAAAATTTCGACTCAATGTGTTCAGCCGTTTCGGAGAAGAAGATTTTTGAAGGTTTTTATGTTCAAAACAATATGGCTGCTGAACCACGTGACTAACGACATCATTTTTTCCCAAATTACATTAAGGCTTAGATGACCCTCAAATTTTTCAGAATGATCAGATAAAGCATTCAACGTATGCAATTATGATGTCATACAAAGTCACCGATGACATCACAAAAAAATCACACATTTTTAACTTCACATGTGCCAAGTTTCAATTTTTGCATGGAGCGGTTTTGCACAAACAGAGGTCCAAATTTTCCTTTTTTCCAACACCGCTGTCACACCACATGACCTAGAATGTCATAATTCTCATTAGAACATTCTACATGTGGAGGCGCACCAATGGTGAAAATTTAGTGTCAATTGGATAATTGGTTGCAGAGAAAACAGAGAAAATTAGCATGGACGGACAATCTGAAAACATAATGGCATTATGTTTTCAGGTTGTCTGTCCGTCCGTCAATGTTAAGTTCATCAGTGGAGGCATAAAAATATTGTGTTTGGGTTCCCCTTTAATAGTCCATTTGCCATTTGGAGAACCTGGCAATATAGTATAAGGTTTTTTGGTGAATTTGCTATCCCATGGGGACCCTGAAGCAATTCAGCTTGGTTGTCCTCGAAACAACTTTGGGCATTTTTTTTAATATGCAAATTAGGGCCACCATTACGGAAAAACTATTTTCTTCAATATCTTTGCAACTATGCATGATAATGTCACAAAAATGATGTCTCAACGTATGTTTCATGGTCAAGCATTACGATGAAGGCATAAAAAAGTTATCACATGTATTTATTTTTTCTGTATGTAAATTAATTGCCGCCATTACCGAAAAACCTATTTTCTTCAGTATATTTGCAACTATGAATGATAATGACACAAACATGGTGTCGAGACTTATGTTTTCATGGTCAAGGATTGTGATAAAGCCATGTAAAAAGTTATCACATGTATATATTTATTATATATATATATATATATATATATATATATATATATATATATATATATATATATATATATGACATAACTGTGGCGGCTCTCAAAACATACTCAATTCTCTTTCCAGGTGATCGAGATGGCTAGCGAAACGTGTCTCCTCCCGATCTGCCGTGAGAAGGGACCCCATCAGACAGTCAGAGTCCAAGGCATCAGGACAATGATTCAGCGGAGTAAAGAGAGGGGTGACGATGATGTTCATGTCAAGTTACAGGCCATTTTAGACTCGCAGGGAGAGAATTCATCTGTGGAATGTCATAAGACGTGTTACTGTACTTGCACATCTAAACAGAATGTGGCTAAGTATATAGCCAAGAAAAGGAAAGAAGACTTTTCAACAACAGAGAGTGAACCAGAGACTAGCAGAGTAAGAAGGTCTCAACTTCCAACGTTTCAATTAAAAAAAACATTGTTTGATCTGTGGTGATGACTGTCTTCCTAAAGACCCCAAACACCCTGACAGGTGGGAGCGTATAATCCAGTGCGAGACCAGTGATCGCCCTGGCCTTACACCTTTGAAAGATGTACTTTTAGATTTATGTGAGCAGATAAATGATGATTGGGGTAGAAAGGTTGAAATCCGCATCAAAGGTGTTCTTACAGATTTACCTGCCGCAGACGCGCAATACCATAAGAAGTGTTATGATGCGTTCATGGTTATTCCTAAGTATACCAATTTGTCATTGAACTCTGATGTAATCGATGATGATGCTCTGAATTCGGTAATTAATGACATGACTGTATGCTAACCAACAACTCTGTACATGGACAGCTATTGAATTACATGATATGTACTGTAGTTTAGGTGGATTGTTATCTCCCAGGCAGATGTTCCAAAATCTCACAAACTATTTAGGTAATGACATTGTCGTTATACGTATGGAGGGTTGTGCCTCAGTTGTAGGGTTTAGGCATCTTGTGGGTAAATCCTTGAAGCTGGTCGAGGTCGATTCAGTTGACGAAGATAGTGTGGACGCTGTGGTAAGGCAGGTCAAAGGTGAGGCACGAGCTGTACATTACAATAGTGCAAACTATGATCTCGGAGAATTCACGTACAACAACACACTCAAACAAACTAGCACCACACTGCTCAAGATAATTTCAGAATTGGTTTCGGGGGGGGGGGGGAGGTGACAAAAAAGTCCCTCAGTCTAACCCAAGCTGTACAAAGTCACATCACAGGCACTAGAACCCAGACAAAGCTGGGTCTGGCAGTGAAGCTTCACCACAGGTGTGGGAGTTCAGAGTTGATCAAGCTCCTACATGATCACGGTTTCATAGTGTCCTATGACGAGATCATACGTTTCCGCAAATCAGCTGCAAAATTTGCGGGTGAAAAGAGGAGTGTGCTACATCATGCCATGGGCTTTGAACGGAGGGTGGGGCCAATCTTTGGGTGGTTCGACAATTTTGACCTCCTGGTTTCAATTCCCAATGGACACCGAGACACCCACGTCATGGCTCATGAGTTCCAGCAGAATCCGGCTGGCATCATAGAGCTGGGTAATGCTCGACCTTGAGTTAAGAACCTTGTGATCCCACACCTGCGCAAGACAGCAGCTGCAAATAATTTACATTCAGGCAAAATATATACATGTGAAAACTTTTTAAATGTCTTTATCGTAATCATTGACCATGAAAACATAGGTCTAGACACCATGTTTGTGACATTACCATGCATAGTTGCAAAGATATTGCAGAAAATAGCTTTTGGGGTAATGGTG
>NC_140974.1:33414217-33434217 GCF_056783735.1 Eptatretus burgeri | reverse complement strand
GAGGTTTGCACACTCGCCTCTGAGCAGCCTAGCCTGGGGTTCGCTTGTCAACCCAGGTACAAATTGTCATTCTGGTGTGTCATAGGCAGGTCAAGGTGTCAGTGTTTGCGTCTTCTCTCGAAAGGCCATTAATCTGGGTGTCCTGTTTGCTGGCATTATTTGGTGGATGTTAAAGATATCTTAATCCACGGTATCTTTCATGAAGAGTAAGCGAGCTATCGCAGACACCCTGAACAAGTTACAAATTCCTGCTCCCTCAGTAGAATATCCGGCATCGGAGGATATTCCCATCCCCGTCCAGGGTTGTAATCCTAGTCAAGAAACTACTTCGGTCGAACCGAAGTTGTGTATAGACCATGGTGCACAGAGAGACAGAGAGACATCCAGATTAATTTGCTTCAGGTTTTATTAACATCACATGTATCTGAGTCTAAACAATTCAATATACGTGTCACTTTCCTACAGAGTCACCTCAGCCCCGTCTGCTCATGCCTGAACACGTTCAAGGATGGTCAGAACCTGTGCACTGCCCTTCCCAGAGGCTGCTCGATCGCATTGTCCGTCGCTTTGGGGAAGCACGGGACTCTGGGAGTTTTCTTCTTCGCCACTTGCGGCCTTCTGAAAGGGTGTCGCTACTCATTTCACTTGCGGTCAACCCTGAACCATTGATCTTCCAGGTGTTTTACTGTTAAATTATCTTTTAATATTGGTGTACAACTTTTGTAGCTCTTTTTGCATTCATTGTCCATGCAGAAGCTTGTGATTTGTTTTCTGTCTCCATCACTGCCTTCAGTTCTCATCCCCTCCCCACCCCTCTCCTGCAATCATATCTCTTCCTTTCCACACTGGGTAAAATGGCATATTGGTGAGCATATTGGGCTGGTATCCCATAGGTTTCTGGTATCCAATAACAAGCTGGTGGCCGGGTGCAGAAAAAAAGGAGATGCAACACAGAACATAACAGAACAAAAGGAACAGTAGAAAGAGGGGAAAACCTACCAACAGCGGGGTTGAGGGACAAATAGAGGTAGACTTTGACAAATTAGGGGTAGGGGAGGATGCATGTGGTGGACAAGATGGATACAGAAGCATACTTTCAGGAAGAAAAAACTGGAAACTTCCCGAGGGTTAATGGCGGTAGAAAAGATCGTGGTTTTGCATGGGAGATGATCTGAGATTATGGTGAATAGCTGTCTTGAAGACCTTAAAGAAAGAATGAGATTGAAGACAATGTATAAGTTGGTTCCACAGGCATGGGAAAAGAGGAACAAATGAGTGGAGATGAGCAGTGATACTGCATTTTTACCAGAATCACTGCTCGGTTTCACCAGAAGGAGTCTGATGGTGGACCGAATGTACCCTGCAGAAACATGGGTGGGGGGAGGGGAGAGGAAGGGACAAAGCACAGAAAGAGCAGAGGGAGGGTGCAAGACCAGAGAGACCACCGACCTGTCTGCGGTGTAAAAATGATACGCCCAGAGACTCGGCTTCATCATGAGAGATTCCAATGATCTTGAGGCCTTGGTTTCCACAGCATCAAGCTGAGCATGGTGTTAAGCGGGGCTGCCATCCCAGAGGGGAGAGCAGTACATTCCAAGAATTTTGATTCCAAGTACCTGCAAAGCTAGTCACAGGGAATGAACACATCATTATCAGATTATTACTTGGTAGGGGGATGGCTTGTTGGCTGGAAGGGGGTTTGAACCTTTTTATACCTGGTGTTTACAGGAGGAGAGAGTGCTTGGTTTGCAGGTTGTAATTTGTGTACAAATTACATTTTATTTTTAATGTTCTCCATTTCATTACCTCCCCACCATAGGTGGTCAGAGATTGTTTACACCACTGTTTGTTTGTCTGTCTGTCTTTGTGTGTATGTAGGTTATCTCCAACAGTTGTATATGTATTTGGATGAAACTTGTTGGACAGGTTGGGTGTGTGACAAGGACGAATTGATTCAATTTTAGTGATTTAAAAAAAAAAAAAGATTCTTCACAATTGAGAGATGGGACCAAAAACGATAGCACTATTTCAAAACGTTGTGGACGGATTTGGTCAAAACTTGGATGAGTTGGATAGGTGTCACGCACAAGCTGATTAGATTTTAGGGGTCTGGATACAGATCCGGTCTGTCAGTGAGATACAAAACATAAACTGTACAGCCTGTGTAAGTACGCGCTCTACCGAGTACCGTTCCAGTTTTGCTTTTATTCCAAATTGTTTATTTCGGTTGAACGTCATTTCTGGTATTTGGGAAGCTATCACATTTCTTCCAAGCCCTACTACGCGATTTATATACAGAGAAACGTGGTGGGGTGGGGATGTCACAATATTTCCAGATTTATTTTATCAGATAACGCAGTAAATTTTCCTGTGCCTTATACATTGGCCTTACTCTTAGAATCCTGGACCCATATGTTTAACCCACCACAGAGCTTTCCTCCTGATGAGGGCTGGCCATTTGCTAAGTACCTGGGAGCTTGTGGACGCATTGCGGTAGCGAGCTACGTCGGGTCAGAGTTGTCCAACTTCCGGTTAGCTCCTTGGGAGAAGAGGGTTGACCTCGCAGTTCAGGTATGCCAAGTCCGTCATGGTTTTTGTGTATGTTAATGTCATGTGGAGTAGTAATGTATGGTATCGCACCGTAGCATAATATAAAGTGCTTTTTCTCTTCAAGAATATAAGGAGGTATGATTTTTCTGTAATGTAGTAACGCCTCATGTTGCACAAAAATTTTAATATGGATTTTGTACAAATTAGGCTTTGGAAATGGCAGAACAACTGAGCACCAACGAAATGGATTTTTCTCTCTACCTGTTGGATGTGCGGCCAGAGGCGTTCTCGGTGGGCAGGCGGGATGGCCGTCTAATTGCAACGCAGGCCCGACGTGTGCTAATTGTCGACAGGAGGCACATCGCCAAAAGTACGGCTCTAACATCACTCCAGATCATGGCCACACAATATGGAGGCTGAGTTTTTTAATGAACATTTATGCAATGTCATCTTGATGTTTGAGTCGATTCTTACCGGTGTCATTTCAGCTTTAATCCACATGATCAAACGAGTTATAGCTCGTAACTTTTGATGATCTTGAGCAATGCCTCCCTCCGTTGAACTCACTGAGAGTCAATCTGCAAGTACATTGTTTTTTGCTTCCGCTTTCCCAATGTGAAAAATGCACAAAAAACCAATTCCTCTTTCAAAAACCAACATTGATGACATCGGATGATGATCAAATTTTTCACTTTTCACTATCGTGATGCGAGAAATCCTATCATTAAACGTCAAATACAACTTCACCGAATGTTACAGTAATTTCTGTGGATAAGGTCATGTTTTGCCTTTGTGAGGCTACAGTAGGATTCAAAAAGCAATTGATGTAAACATATATATATATATATATATATATATAATATATTATTTGAAGTTTTTGTTTGTTTGTTTGTATGCACACGCTAATCTCCTGAACGGTGAAAGATAGGAGGAAACCTCTGGAACAAAAATGCCGGGACGGGCCCCGGAAAGGTTATAGACGAGGTAGCGAGGCCCCTCGGCCGGGGGGGGGGGGGGATTTTAGACAGTCGTTTATATTTAATGGGATTTTATGGCCGCAGCCATCGTAATCAATTTGAACAGTGGCTGTAGCCATAAAATCCCCACAGATGCCAACCCTCCCGATTTCATCGGGAGGCTTCCGAAAATTCACCCAAACTCCCGCCCTTACGATCACTATCCTTATCCTCCCGAAATTTTGATATTTTTGCACTGTTCACTAATCAGAATGTACTAGTATGAGAATTGAATGAAAAGCATCGTCTGCTACGTATAGCATGTGGTAACTCCATAACGTTCGCTGCTACCAAATTGTACGTAAAAAATTGCAAATTCAAATGAGGAGCAGCGAAACATTGGGTCTGGATCTCGCTTATGCGATCATGCACTGAGATTTAGTGCATGCGGTATGTGTGCAATACAGTGCATGCGGTATGTATGCACAGTGTATATGCATGCGATACGCTCACTGCATGCAGCTGGGCCCCGTACCAGCCCGGCGGTCGCGACCACCATGCAGTGTTTAACAGCCGCTAGAGTTCTACGAGTCGCGCTGCAGCTGTGGAACATCGACTTCGAAGTTACCGATGCTTCAAGCCCTCGGTGTTGATTACGAAATGGCAGAAAAGAAGCTTACGAAGACCAAGAAATGGTCTCAGAAGTACAAGACCGAATACAGTCTCCAATACCCGTGTATTCGAAAGTCTGAAAGAGGAATTCATCATGCGTATTGTACAGTATGCAGCGTTGATATTTCAGTTGAGCACGGAGGTCGCGATGATATTCGGAAGCACGTTGGAAGCAAACGGCACACAGACATTGCAAAGGAGAGATCTTCAAGCACGAGTACCGGTACACTTCTGAATTATTTCACCAAACAAGGGACAAGCGAGGAAGAGGATGTTACCCGAGCGGAACTTCTCTTTAGTGGATTTATTGTGGAACATAACTTGCCCATATCAGTCTCAGATCATGCTGGACCTCTATTTCAAAAGATGTTTCCAGATTCAAAAGTTGCTTCAAAGTATGGATGTGCAAGAACAAAAACTTCAGCAATAATTGGTGAGTTGTCAAATGTTACTGCTTCATCTATTGCCGATATTGCTAGACTAGCTCCATTTAGCCTAGCTACAGACGGTAGCAATGACAGTGGTGAGGCCCAGCTATATCCTGTCCTGATTTCGTACTATGACAACAGTGCTGGGATTGTGAAGCAAGGTTTGCTAAGTTTGCCTGCGTGCAAACAAGATTCCACTGGAGAAAACATTTTCAAACTGCTTGATCATGAGTTCAGTGACAGGAAAATTCCGTGGGGAAATTGTGTTTCCTTTTGTGCTGATAATGCCTCTGTCATGGTGGGCAAGCACAAAGGAGTCGCTGCTTGTATCCACAAACAAAATCCAGAGTGCTACATCATGGGATGCCCTTGCCATATGATGCACAATACGGCCAAGAAGGCGGCTCAGGCCTTACCCATTGAATTAGATGACTTTCTCATCGATATTTACTACTACTTGGACAAAAGTAGTAAACGCGTCAAAGGAGTGAAAGCACTGCAAGAACTCTGTGATGCCCCGACACACAAGATTCTGAAGCATGTCGCAACAAGGTGGCTGTCCCTTGGTCAGTGCCTTGACAGGCTGATTGAACAGTGGGAGCCACTTCGCCTCTTCTTCAAAGAAGAAGTACGAAGAAAAATGCAACCAACTGAAGCCAAGACTCTAACAACGAGCAAGAAGGACGGCACTGTATCTACTGCCAGTACTGGCACTGCAGGATCAAGCACTAGTGGAGCAGCATTCACCACTACCACTGCAGTATCTGCTGCGAAGAAGACAGCAGGGACAGCACCAAAACCAATGCTGAGAGCAGGTAGCATCACCGGCCCTTCATCACGTTCATCTACAAAGCAGATCCCTTCAGAGTCGAGAAAGACTGTGATAGTCCCATCTACAGGCAAAGAAGGACCCAAGTTAAGTTCTGCTTTTGCCAAATCACTTGATAGAAGCTCAGCAAAACCTTCGAATCAGAGGTCTTCTTCCTTGGCTGCACCTACCTCAAGCTCTCTCCTCAAACGTAAAATTGGATCTGGTACTGCGAGTCTGACCTCTTCTGCTGGCAGTAAACGCTAGTGTGATCGCCCTGCGGCTAAGTGTACTACGAGTTCTACAACTAAAAGCGCATCTTCCTCAAACACTGTGCAGGAATCTAGAGAAAAACGTGTCAACAGGATGTTCTTGTCTCCACAAACAAAACTCTATTGTTTCTTCCTTCGATATGCTAACAAGCTTTTTGAGAAGGGGAATCCTCTGCTCCAAAGAGACGAACCCTGTATTCATCTCCTGCACGGAGAATTGAATGGTCTTCTGAAAGATATCTTCGTACGGTTTTTGAAACCATCGGTGTCATCGGTTGCTCTGGTAAATGTACCCTTCTCTGACAGAAATCATCAGAAGAATGATGAGGACCTCATGATTGGGAACGATGCCAAACTGTATATAAGGGAACAAAGGAGTCTCAAGAAATCCACCTTCACTCTGAGTGAGTCAGACATCCAAGGTTTCTTCAGTGCAGTTCGCTCATATTATGTGAAAGCCTGCAATTACATCTTCAAAACCTGGCCGCTAGATGATGAATTAGCCAAGCATGCTCAGGTGCTGGATGTTAAGCTACACCAAGAAGTGGGGTTTGACTGTGTGGAGTTTTTCATCAAGAAATTCCCCTGTCTGTTCAGTGGCGGTGATAGTGACATAGACAGTCTTGAGAGTGAATTCGCTCACTACCAGGCAGACGCCTCCATAGCTACAATTGCTACTGAGACAGTGAGAGTGGATGAGCAGTGGCATCGGATTTCACAGCTCACAGATCCCTGCACTGGTGCCAAGAAGTATCCTAATTTGAGCAAAGTGATGAAGGGAATCTTGGTCATTCCTCATTCGAACGCATCATGTGAGCGGGCACTCAGTCTTGTACGGAAGAATCATACTGAATTTCGTCCCAATTTGAGTGTCAAAACCCTGGAAGCTCTCTTAATTGAAAAACTAGCTCATAGCACCCCTTGCTACCAGAGAGAATACAGCAAAGACATAATCAGAAGGGCTAAAAGAGCCACACAGCTGTCACTCAGCAAAGCTGCCATGGAAAAAGCAAGCAGCAGTAGTACCAGCCAGTAAGGTAAGAAAAATATTGCTTCTTTTGTGCTTTTTGTTAATCTTTGATTGTCCCCTAACTTACTAATATTAACATACATGTAACATTAAAAAGTGCACAATTTTCCCCTTTTTTTGTTCAAAAAGTGGGAATTCTTAACATGTTAAATGCTCCAAAATAGGGCTCAGAGGGCACTAGAGAGCGTCTAGAACCCCAGAGCTTCCAGGGCCCTAAGGCGGGCCCTGGACCCCGCCGCAAGGGTCGAGCGCTCCGCGCTCGAGATGTGCGCTTCGCGCACATTATTTGGTGTCGGTTGCAAATCCTCCCTAATTCTGATTTCCAAAAGTTGGCATCTCTGAATCCCATTAAATATAAACTACCGTCTAAAATCCCCCCCCCCAGATGAGGGGCCTCGACACCCAACTTATAACCTTCCCAAGGCCCATCCCAACATTTTTTGTTTCATAGGTGGCCCTGGCCGTAAAGTCCCATTAAATATGAACCACCATCTAAAATTCCCCCCCCCCATCCCTGGCCAAGGGGCCTTGACACCAAGCCAATAACCTTCCCGGGGGCTCGTCCCAACATTTTTTGTTTCAGAGGTTTCCTTCTATCTTTCACCGTTCGGGAGATTAGCACGTGCAGACAAACAAACAAACAAAAACTTCAAATTATATACTAGATATAAAATAGTATAGATATAGATATAGAATCTCCTTAAATATATGAGCCCCGAAAAACCATACCGGGCCATCCCACCTTTTTTGTGAAATCGAGTTATGAACGTCTTCAGGTGCACAAAACTGATACCTTTCAGGGCCAAAATGGGCCAACCCATCAGAATATATTATGATAAGGATATAAGCAAAAAACCTCTCTGGCTCTGTTAATATGCATCTGACTAGCCAGAGCCTGAATGGGCCATCCTACATTTTCCCCATGATTCCATGTGGGACATGTGCTACCTGCTTAAATCATGTATAGATAAAATTCTGCATTACTTATTGTTATTTATCCTTAGGTATTTTTTGTCATTAGCTCATTGTGACACAGGAGACAGAACTTTGAGTCCCTTTTTCTCAAAAGTACACCAAGATGGGATGGCCCGGTATGGTTCTTAGGGGCTCATATATGTATGTACATGTACATATATATATATATATATATATATATATATATATATATATATATATATATATATGTATCTATATCTATATATATATATATATATATATATATATATATATATATATATATATATATATATATATACTTCTTCTTCTTCTTTCGGCTGCTCCTGTTAGGGGTCGCCACAGCGGATCATCTGTTATGATCCGCATGATGATTTGGCACAGGTTTTACGCCGGATGCCCTTCCTGACGCAACCCTGGTCGCCTCTTACGACACAGGGATGTGGTACACCTATTCTAACCGGGGTATACACCGGGCCCAGTACACTGGTACTCACTTTGCCGACCTCGGAAGGATGACAGGCTGAGTCAACCTCCTGATGTGTATTAATTCAAGCGGCCAACGGAGCTTGAACTCAGGACCTTTTGGATCCCAAGCCGCTTACCCTAACCACTACGCCAACACCAGGCTCATGTACATATATATATATATATATATATATATATATATATATATATATATATATATATATACATATATATATATATATATATATATATATATATATATATATATATATATATATATATATATATATATATACATACATATACATATACAGAGATGTTTTTTGTTTCCCCCTCACCAACCCCCCTAGGCTATGACTGGCATGGCCCAATAGGGAACTGATACTGGGCTCATGTTAGACCGATGCACAGAAGATTAAATTCATTCAAAAAGAACCCAGGCAACGCCGGGTGCATTCAGCTCGTGTGTGTGTGTGTGTGTGTGTGTGTGTGTGTGTGTGTGTGTGTGTGTGTGTGTGTGTGTGTGTGTGTGTGTGTGTGTGTGTGTGTGTGTGTGTATACAAATGCATACGTCTTGGGTATATGAGTATATATGTATGTCAAAGGGCAGAGGAGCTCCTTGTGAGCCAACGGCCATCCATATCTAGTGCCCAACTGTGTCTGCGGACATCCTCCTGCAGTTGGGTTATATTACTTCTTATAAGGAGGTTGGTGGCAGGATTTCCACTCTGGCCACCGTAAAACACTTCATTCCGCAAAAGATTCTCGAAGCATAAGAAAATCTGAAAACCCACTCCGAAGGAGTAACTCCTGTGCAGCTTCCATTCACAGGGCAGCTCACCGGATGATGGGAATGGGGCAAAGCCTTCGGGACCCCCAATCTTTGATGACAGAAGGGAAACCATGGGGTAACGTTCCCGGGTCAGATTGCGGGAGAGTGTGTCAGAGTGGTGCTAAGGTGTCATCCACCAGACGGCGGTCTCCTTGGGTTAACTTGAGGTGGTCCCTTCGGGTGGGTGCTTGGAATGTCCTATCCCTAAGAGAGTATGATCACCTGTCTCTATCATCTGAGCTCAAGCGTTTTGACATCGGTATTGCAGCACTCTCTGAGGTTCGGAGACTGGATTGCGTCGAGATCATGGTGGGTGGTTACACCTACTATTGGTCTGGTCGCTCTGATGGTTACCATACCCAAGGAGTTGCTGTAGCTGTGTCCAATATGCTGACTGAAATGATAATTGAGGTAACACCGGTCAACAAGCGTATTATGAGACTAAGGATTCGTCACTCCTTGGGTGTCATTTCCCTGGTCTCTGTTTATGCTTCGACTAAGGTGAGTGATCTCACCTATGTGGGAGGAATCTGTGAAGGGGTAGAGCATCACCTGTATTCAAGTGATTCTCGTCCTGCTTTCAGGGGAATTCACGCATTGCATTCATCCAAGCCCATCCCTCGGTGTCCTGCAGTTAGAGGAGAGGGTGCTAGGCTCTTGACAGAGGAGTCCGAAGTGAAGGCCCGCTGGGCCGGTTACTTTGAACGGTTGTACCAGGCTGATCCACCAGCTGTCGAGTTTGACGTCAGTGGTGTTACAATCCCTGTTGCTGACCATCCAATCAACTGTGGTCCACCTTCGTTTGTGGAAACAGGCTGCCGTGAACCGGTTGAAATGGGGTAAAGCTCCAGTGATCTGTGGCATCCATGCTGAACTTCTCAATGCTGTTGGAAATGACTGCACTCGTGTCATTGCATGCAGTTCTGTACTCTGCCTGGAACACAGGCATCTTCCCAACTGACCAGAAGAGGGGCCTTGTTGCCCCTCTCTGGAAAAGGAAGGGTGATCATCAGGACTGTAACAACTACTGATGGGTGATGCTGCTCTCAGTGCCGGGCAAGGTCTTTGCTCGGATAATTTTTGATAGGGTTCGCCACCATCTGCTTGAGCACTAGCGTCCAGAGCAGTCAGGCTTTACACCAAAGTGGTCAACGATTGATCGTATCCTTGCTGTTTGGGTCCTCACTGAACGCAGACGAGAGTTTCGGCAGGGGCTGCTTGCAGCCAATGCTGATCTCTGTAAAGCGTTTGATTCAGTGAATCGGGATGCCCTTTGGAGGATTCTTGGTCTTCGTGGGGTGCCACCAAAACTGATTGATCTGATGTCTGAACTCTACTCTGGTACTGAGAGTGCTGTGAGTTGTGGTGGTACCATCTCTGACTTATTTCCCATTCTTACTGGAGTTTTTCAGGGGGTGTGTACTGGCCCCCATACTTTTCAGCACATGTTTGGCCTGGATTCTGGGGAGGATGTCAGAGAGATCAAGCTCTGGTGTGTCATTTGGGAATGTCAAGATCTCTGACGTTGATTTCACAGATGATGCAGTCATCATTGCGGAGACTTTAGATATCCTTTTGGGGGCCCTCGTGGTGCTGAATGAGGACTCGGAGCCACTGGGATTACAGGTTTCCTTGGTCAAACTAAGACCCAGGCTTTCAATGACATCTTGGATGTTGCTGTCCTGTCTGTTCCTCTTTGTGGTGAGGATGTTGAGGTCACGGAGAGATTCACTTCGCTTGGCAGTGATATTCATGTCTCTGCTGGCTGTGAGGCAGAGGACAACAGACGTCTGGGTTGGGCCTGGGGAGTCATGGATTCACTGGATCATGGGATGTGGGGCTGCAGGTACCTGTGTGGGAGGATGCAAGTCTGAGTCTTCAGTTCCTTGGTGCTTCCAGTCTTGCTCTGTGGATGTGAGATTTGGATTCTGACCAGGGATTTGAGACAGAGACTTAATTCCTTTGGTACCAGGTCTCTTAGGAGAATCCTTGGCTATCACTGGTCGGACTTTGTGTCCAACAAGCAGTTGTTGAGAGAGACTCAAATGAGATTTTTGTTTCCTGCATAGTCCGTGAGCGTCAGCTGTGGCTGTGTGGACATGTGGCTCGTTTTCCTGACACTGATCCTGCTCACCAGATTCTCTCAGCGAGGGAGCCTCGTGAGTCGAGGAGGCAAATGGGCCGACCACGTGCCTCGTGGTTGCAGCAGGTTCATCAGCATCTCAAGGAGATGGGGATGGGCCAAGCCTCTGCCTGGGGGATGGCCAGATGGAGGCCCCTGGAGTACCAGCGGAAAGTGGATGCAGCAACGTGCTGCTCTGGCGCATGCTCCCATACCTGACCTGACCTGTGCGTATACATTGCTGTGTAAGCTATCGCTGATGATTTTCCAATCAGCGATGAAACCGGTCCGGTGGCTGAGGGGGTGCATCCCATTGGGATTCTCGTGTGTGTACTTTGTGTGAACGTCTTTTTCGTTGTTGAGGAACTCTGGGAACTGTTCGAAACAGCGTTAGCACTTACCTTGTGTGAGTCTTCGTGGGTTGCTTTATGCAGCTACTTCAGCTCATCATGTGGGAGGGGTCAATGATATATATATATATATATATATGTATATATATATATATATATATATATATATATATATATATATATATATATTTCTTCTTCTTTCGGCTGCTCCCGTTAGGGGTCGCCACAGCGGATCATCCGTATGATCCGCATCGTGATTTGGCACATGTTTTACGCCGGATGCCCTTCCTGACGCAACCCTGGTCGCCTCTTACGACACAGGGATATGGTACACCTATTTTAACCGGGGTATACACCGGCCCAGTATACTGGTACTCATATATATATATAAATAAAACTCATCTTGTATGTTTGTATGTATGTATGTTCCAGAAATAAAGCCAAATCGGAACACGATATCGCAAAAAATTTAGTATCACCTTACTCACCATTCTCCTGTGGTGTGCATTATCAAGTGTCGTTCAAATCGGGCAACGAATAAAATATTAAAAAATCAATTCCTGAGTCAATCAAGTACTCTTCGGGAGAATTTGAAAAATTGCAAACAACCTCAGCGGTATCGTTAGCTGCAGCTATCTTTTTTTTTTCTTGAAATGATTTCTTTAAAAATCTCAAACATTTAGTGTAGACAAACAAGGATTTATTTTTAAGCATAACATATACATTGCCATTTTGATCTAATACTTCCGTGTTCATAAATAAATAAAATTGTGTTTTGAAGATTACGCACAATAATTTATTCGACTTTCTTTTCTCTCTTTTTTTTTTTGCACATTGACGTACAATATCAAGTTTTGTTCAAATCGGGCAATAAAAAAATTTAATGAAAAATCTATTCCCGATTCAGTCAAGTACTCTTCGGGAGTATTTGATCAATACAAACAACCTCAGCAGTATAGTTCACTGGAGCTATTTTCTTTTCCTTTCTTTTTTTTTATGATTATTTTTTTTATCAACCACTGTCACAATAGGAACCCAACGGGTTCACGGGTCGTTTAGCACATATATATATATATATATATATATATATATATATATATATATATATATATATATATATATATATATATATATATATATATATATATATATATATATATATATATATATATATATATATATATATATATATATATATATATATATATATATATATATATATATATATATATATATATATATATATATATATATATATATATATATATATATATGATAGATTGTGTGACTGTTGATGATGCGGGATGGTCCGGTACATGATGACACCCAGATACCACAGGTAACCAGTGAATGGGGCAAGTCCTGCATGAAGGCGGTCCCAGAGTTAATGAGAGCCGTGACTACATGGAGTACTTCAGTTGGAGTTGAACCTGAGAAGGCAAGACATCCTTCCCTCTACTTGGTTGCCACTTCTCTTCTCTTCCACCCTGAGCCACACTTCGTCAGCCATGGCGGCCTACATGCCACCAGCTTTGTGCCTGCTCAAGTCCTTGCTTGCCCCTTTGTTGTGTGAATGTGATGTATCGGTGCCATGAGGGGGTTTGTCTGTTCGTTCAAATCAGAAGTGTGTGTGTCTCCCAACTCGTCTGTCCTTTGAGTGCCTGGTCTGTCCCATTTATTAGTCGCCTACTGGTTTCACCAGAGGGGCCTATAGATTTACTCTCGTCTGTCTGTCTGTCCATCTGTCCCACCTGTGGTTTTTCAAACTTTTTTTCCCACACCTTTTAACATATTCAACTAAAAGTTGGTACGTGGCTTTATTATGAAAAGTTAAAGAACAAGTTTAAGTTTCAGGCCATTTCGTCTATTTCTCATTTATGCCCTTTTTAAACTTAGAAAATATAACATATTATATATGGGTCAGTGTGCAGCTGCCCTGACTCCACCCAAATAAAATCATACACCGACATTGCAGAAGCAGCACAGATCGGCAGGCCTTCGTCCATGGCCCAGTGCAATTGTAATGATACCAGGTATTTAACCACGATGTATATATTGTTGTAATGAAAGCGAGAAATGTAATGAAAGCGAGAGAAAAACCTTCAGAGTGTAGGCTTTATTCCATTTGATTGAAGCCGCTTCTACGGGCACATCAGGGGATACAGGTGCAGCTAGGAGTACATATGCAGCAATGTATACACGTGCTGTTGATCACCACAAAATAAATCAGCATAAGCACGGAGTCCGGTATACTCTCAATTCTCACCATTCAACGAGCACCAAGTGGACCGCCGCCGTAAATGACAATGCCCCAGAGACAATCACCCCGACCGTGCGGAGACTTGGCTTTATCTATCCCGTGCATGAGCCGCGCGACATGTGATCGCGCGTCACGACCTTCAATTCACCACATTCTCCCCGTCTTTAAAATGTAACTAGAGGCCCAACTAACGCACCATGATTACTTCAGCGCTATAGGAGTATACATTTCAAGCAGCGCGAACTATTTAAACTACAGAAGCATACATGCCAAGCAGTGAGGATTATTTTGAGTTGTAGGAGCATGGTAATGAGCATCGATATATGATATAATGACAATATAGGAGCATGAGCATCGAGGATGCCGATAATCCCCTTTACAGATCGAGTCGGCGAGGGGGTTTTATCCGTCGACCTCTCCGGGAGTAAATGGCAGTTTCACTTGAGGGAGGCTTCCAATCCTCTTGGTGAGCCTCGACTCGTGCCGGGGATGACTCCTCGATCGCTCTCGGGTGGAACGCGGCAGCTCCGTCACCACCATTCCCGGGTGGAGTTCCTGGGGGGGGAACACCTGGGGACGGGATGTCAGAGGGAGGAGTGCCAGATGGTGGTGTACCTGCGGGAGGAGTACCTGAGGGAGCCAAATGGCGAACTGACACAGTGGTCTCCCTGCCATCAGGAAGTCTGACATGAGCATACTCTGGATTAGCATCGATGAGTTCGACCTCCTCCACCATGGGTTCATACTTGCTTTGTCGTACCGGGCGTTTCATGAACACTGTTCCGGGATGGGTTAGCCAGTTGGGCACCGTTTGGCCGTCAACATAACGTCGTTGATGAGTAAACATTCGTTCGTGAGGAGTTGCATTGGTGGACGTACAGAGCAAAGAGCGTATGGAATTCAGAGCGTCGAGAAGGGTAACCTCCCATTGCTCGGGGCCCAGTCCTCTCGATTTCAACGCCAGAGTTACGGTTTTCCAAATGGTTCCATGATATCGTTCCACCTGCCCATTACCCTGTGGGTTGTAACCCGTCGCTCGACTAGTTGCTATGCCGTGCTCTAATAGGAACTGTTTTAGCTCGGCCGACATGAAACACGGCCCTCTGTCTGAATGTATGTACGAAGGTTTCCCAAACATAGCGAAGAGGTCAGACAGACATTTCACGACAGTTCCCGAGGTCATATCCGAGCACGGAAATGCGAAAGGGAACCTTGAGTATTCATCAACAACAGTGAATATGTATCTGTTGTCTGTCTCGGTCGGCAGGGGCCCTTTGAAGTCAATGTTTAGTCTCTCGAAGGGAAAAGTGGCCTTGATCAATCTGCCAGAAGCCGCGCCATAGAATCTGGGTTTTAGTTCAGCACAAACAGGGCATGAAGCATTCATTTGTTTAATGTCTTCGATAGAATAGGGAAGGTTTTGTCTGCGCACGAAATGTGCCATTCTGGTTACCCCCGGGTGGCACAGAGACACATGGAGGTCTTGCAAAGCCCGACTGATTGTCGCCGAACAGTAGACCCGAGAGAAGGTATCTGCAGCAGGGTTTTCCCTCCCGGGCCGTTAAACAATGTCGTAACTATAGCAAGCTAGGTCTATCCGCCATCTCATAATTTTTTCATTCTTAATTTTCCCGTTATTTTTCCCATCAAACATGAATGCAACGGATCGCTGGTCCGTGATGAGTGTGAAGTGGTTTCCCAGTAAATAGTGTCTCCATTTACGTAGGGCTTCGACAATAGCGTACGCTTCCTTCTCTATTGCTGAGTGTCTCTGCTCGCTTCCAGAGAGAGTTCTCAAGAAGAACGCGACGGGCCGTCTGGACTGATTGAGCGTCGCAGCTATTGCGTGATCGGAAGCATCCGTTTCCACCACGAAGGGCACCGAGCTGTCTATCGATAATATAATACCACGGAATTACCGATATCATCTTTGAGGCTGTGGAAAGCTTTTACAACAGCGGCATCTGGTGGGAAGTTTTTGCAATGCACTAGGGGATGTATTTTTTCAGAGTATTGGGAGATCCATCTCGCATAGTAAGCGAACATCCCGATCACCCGGCGCATTGTCTGCAGGTCCTGAGGTGGGGGTAGCTCACGAAGTGGGCGCAATCGCTCAGGATCGGGCTTAATCGTGCCGTCGGCTATTGTGTAGCCGAGAAGGTCAATCGACCTTGCCGAGAATACGCATTTCTCGTAGTTGAGGGTCAGATTATATTTTCTAGCAATGCTCAAGAGTCTGTCCAGATTCATATCATTTTCCCCCCGATCCTTACCGCACACCGTGACATTGTCCACGTAAACAAAAGTGTCTTTGAGGTTTTCATCCGAGATGATGTCGTTCATAACTCGTTGGAAGCAAGCTACTCCATTCGTGACACCGAACGGAATCCTCCTGAATTGGTAGAGGCGTCTACCTGCCTGGAACGCGGTGTAAGGTTTGTCTTCCTCTCGGATGGGAATTTGATGATAGGCGCTTCGCAAATCGATGGTGCTGAATATTTTATAATTGGCCACGCGTTCGACCATCTCTTCTATGCGCGGCAAAGGGTAGGCATCGAGTTGGGTGAAGCGATTGACCGTTTGAGAGTAATCGACAACCATTCGTTTCTTATGGTTCTGGTTGGTGGTCACCAACACCTGCGCGCGCCATGGCGAATCGCTCGGTTCTATAATACCTTCTTCCAGTAATCGCTTAGTCTCAGAAGTGATGAAGTTCATATCAGCAGTGGTATATCGTCGCGATTTGATCGCTATCAGTTTACAGTCCGGCGACAAGTTAGCAAACAGCAGGGGGGACGATACCTCTGTGGTGGTCAGAGCATTTAGAATTAGACGAGGTTTGCTTCCTCCAAAGGGTATTTCGACGCTCGTGTGCTGCTTGAGGACATTATGACCCAGAATTACGTCTGCGCATAAATCACGAAGCACCAGTACCCTTACATCCCGATGCGTGTACCCTTTTACATCCAATTCAACATTGCAGTACCCTCGTACGCGGGACTGTAGTGATGTGGCGGCCATGCATACCGTATTGTCTGTCAGGTGGATCTTCCATTTCCTGCCCTTCGCTAGTGAGCTGTTGACGAAACTCTCAGAGCTCCCGGTATCAATCAGAGCCTCAGCCATATGCCCGTTAATTCGCACGTTGATGATAACCTTGGATAGATTCCCCGGTGAAGCTGCAGTTAGTTTCTTTTGTGAGTAGAGGGCCGCAGAAGTGGGTTTATTTCTCCTTAGAGTAGATTTGCATACCCTGGCATAATGCCCTTTCTTGTCACAATTCATGCATGTGGCATCTCTGGCGGGGCATTTGTTGCGGGGGTGTCTTTTATACCCACAAAAGAAGCATTTACCAACCGAAGTAGTTGCTGAGGAGTTTGACGAGGTCTGGGTATCCGATTCCTCTGGTTTTTCTCCATCCTCTGTGTCAGGGGTGCCCTGAGGGGTTCCTTGAGTTTCCACCGTAGCGGCGTTCATTAGCAGCATCGGTGTCCCATATGACTCAGATTGCTGCTGTGCCGTATCCATTGCTCGAGCCTGGTCGGCTACCTTTTCAAGAGTGGGTTCGCATTTCTCCAGTAAGCGTTGCCGTATGGGGGCTGACCTGAGCCCTTGGATGAACGCTTCTCTGGTCGCTTCATCTCGGTGTTCCTCGGCGGTTACGGCCCGGAAACTGCAGTCTTTTCCCAACTGCCTCAGAGCTTGCAGGAACTGATCGATGGTCTCCCCGGCTGCTTGCTTGCGTGTGTTGAGAAGATGTCGTATGTACACCTCGTTCTTGCGCTTCACGAAGAGCGCCTGCAGCACGTCGATCGCTGCATCATAGGTGTCACACTCCGAGAAGAGCCTGAATACACTGGGCGAGACATGATTCACAAGGGCGGCCAATTTGTCGGCTCCCTCTTCGATGATGGTCAGATAGTGTGAGAAGGAACGGAACCAATGCGACCATTTCATTTCCGAGTCAGTCGCGTTTGAGTCTGCGTCGAACCTCTCTGGTTTGTAGATCTTGTCAATCGTTGGTTGAGAGAGCCGAGGGAATCAAATGGAATAAATTGTAATGAAAGCGAGAGAAAAACCTTCAGAGTGTAGGCTTTATTCCATTTGATTGAAGCCGCTTCTACGGGCACTTCAGGGGATACAGGTGCAGCTCGGAGTACATATGCAGCAATGTACACACGTGCAGTTGATCAGCACAAAATAAATCAGCATAAGCACGGAGTCCGGTATACTCTCAATTCTAACCATTCAACAAGCACCAAGTGGACCGCCGCCGTAAATGACAATGCCCCAGGGACAATCACCCCGACCGTGCGGAGACTTGGCTTTATCTATCCCGTGCACGAGCCGCGCGACATGTGATCGCGCGTCACGACCTTCAATTCACCACACCCTTTAACATATTCAACTAAAAGTTGGTACGTGGCTTTATTATGAAAAGTTAAAGAACAAGTTTAAGTTTCAGGCCATTTCGTCTATTTCTCAGTTATGCCTTTTTTAAACTTAGAAAATATAACATATTATATATGGGTCAGTGTGCAGCTGCCCTGACTCCACCCAAATAAAATCATACACCGACATTGCAGAAGCAGCACAGATCGGCAGGCCTTCGTCCATGGCCCAGTGCAATTGTAATGATACCAGGTATTTAACCACGATGTATATATTGTTACGAATTCTGGCCCGCCTGGCGTGCGAGCGATTGCGTAACTCCAATCGCAACCGCGTCGCCCACCGGACGGACAATTCAGTCGTGACCCTCCTGGAACTACCACCAGGAGCCAGTCACGGGTGGAGGTTTAACCTCACCACGATCGTGCCAATTGCCCACCCGTGCAAGATAGGGTTGCTCGCCAAATTCGACCGACCTAAGTACCTGCGCGAGTAGTCGACCGGACGATCGTACCTCACCGCAGGTCGGCCTAGGACACAAACCGCTTAAGCAGTCCGTTCCGTGCTACAGTGATAACCGAGCGGTGTTATCGCCGACCTCGACGGATCAGATTCTCTTCTTTACCCGGGTGTTCAAAACCCACTACTAATTTATTCCACGATTCAAGATGGCACTTTCAATGGGGAAAAAGACTACGAACGGGATACATTTCACACAAGGACATTTATTCAAGCAAGCACATATTACACACACAACACAAGCAAGGAACCATGCACGTATTTACAAGCAAGGCAAATCGAAATGAAGCACGGATACAGGCAAGAAAGCAATACCACCGACTATAATTATTGGCAATGTACAGGCACTTACACAGGTTTACCTGTCGGACACGGCGCCACACACACACACACACACACACACACACACACACACACACACACACACACACACACACACACACACACACACACACACACACACACACACACACACGAAAAGACCTCCCTTTAGTGATCGTCCAGTCTCTCTCCCACGACCGTCAGTGTGGTCGCGCCTGGTTCCGGCCTCCCACGCGGCCGGCGAACCCTCTCCGGCACCCCTCGTCCGGACGCGCAGGTCCACCAGACAGCTGGCACTGCTGCGCCTCCCGTCCGCGTCTCCACCAACAGGCCGCTCGCCGGACCACGAGCGCAGGACCGAGAGAGGGAGAGAGAGAGAGAGCGCTGCACCGAGAAGAAGGAGAGGCAGAGAGGGCTTCCAGACCAGAGAGAGAGAGAGAGAGAGAGAGAGAGAGAGAGAGAGAGAGAGAGAGAGAGAGAGAGAGAGAGAGAGAGAGAGAGCTCAACCCTGGCCACCAAGTGAGAGGAGCACTCGACCCCGATAGAGAGAGCTACTGGACCAGAGAGAGAGTGACGGCGACCCTGGCCACCAAGAGAGAGGAGCACTCGACCCCGACAGAGAGAGCTCCTGGACCAGAGAGAGGAAGCGAGCTTGACCCTGGCAGAGAGAGTGAGGACTTGACCTCGACCACACAGAGAGAGAGAGTGAGGACTTGACCTCAACCACACAGAGAGAGAGCTCCTGAGAGGGAGAGAGGGAGAGAGGGAGAGAGGGAGGGAGAGAGGGAGGGAGGGAGAGAGGGAGAGAGAGAGAGAGAGAGAGAGAGAGAGAGAGAGAGAGAGAGAGAGAGAGAGAGAGAGAGAGAGAGAGAGAGAGAGAGAGAGAGAGAGAGAGAGAGAGAGAGAGAGAGAGAGAGAGAGAGAGAGAGAGAGAGAGAGAGAGAGAGAGAGAGAGAGAGAGAGAGAGAGCTCGACCCTGGCCACCAAGAGAGAGGAGCACTCGACCCTGACAGAGAGAGCTGATGACGTCGACGACCCAGACCAAGAGAGCTCCTGGACCTCGCGC
>NC_140974.1:33384217-33409217 GCF_056783735.1 Eptatretus burgeri | reverse complement strand
CCTGACAGCCCTTCCGATACCCAATCCTCAGATTGCTACCATATTCCCACTGCCCATAACAAGCTCTGCTCTCGCCTCAACTCCGATCACAATTACTATGCTATCTGCCGCAACCTCTTAGCCCCTCCTGAGGCTGGTGGGGCAGGGTGGGGTCTTCTCCACAGTCCCCCTGCCTCACTCCCTGCACGCTTCAGCACAATCCTGGCATCATGCTTGCGACCCCACAGGTCCGGTGGCCGAGTCCAGGCAGCTCGAGAGCTGAAGGAGCTGCTTCGAAGCACGGTCACAAACAAGACATTTTCGAGGGTCAATAAACTTCTCGTATGATGTTCATGCAAATCATCCACTACTCCAATTCGATCTGAATGTTGATTCATCATATGTGAGTGTAGCAACGAGTTAACTGGAAGAGGTTTCTGCAGAGGAGCCTCCTGTGGGAGGATGGCCACAGTTTTATGAAGAAATGGCATATAGAGGATGAGATGGTTAGCGGATGATGCTTTGAAGAGGAGGCGCGACTGCAGCCGAAGGAGCAGGTTGTGTGATATCTTTATGAGCAGGTATATACAACCACGTGCCTTTGCTATGATGACCATTTATGTGGAACATATTCCAAGTGCAAAAGCAGCTTTTATGTTACTTTCAGTTTTTAATAATAGTAGAAAAGCATCACTGCCTTTAAATGGGGCTGACAGGATATCCTAGAGGAATGTACATTCACCTTTAAGCTGTCTAGCCTGGCTTCGAATCCGGACCCAGATATAAACTCATCCCGGCGTTTCACATGCAGGGTGATTCAAAAATGTGTGTACCTCCCCTCAGATGAACGTTCAAGGGCATCCCGTTGGTAGATGTTAAAGATGATCCCACGGTGTCCTTCGCGAAGAGTAGATGAGGTATCGCAGACACCTGCACAAATTACCAATTCCTACCCTAACCAGCAGAGAGCATTGCATCAGCAGTGCAGCCATGCCCTCAGCCAATGATGCTACTCCACAGCCTTGTGCTGCAAACAAAAGAAGAAGAAGACTGGCTTTGAGTGTGTTCTGGGATAATCTTGATTACAAAGAATCATTGGCTGTGGTTTGACAAACGTTTGATGCAAGCGGGTTTGTATTCAGCCTTTACTTAGGTTGTGTTTTTTTTTTCTCACATGATGAACATGAGGTACCGAGGTTGATTGAAGCACGTCCATGGTATCAACACACTTCCAGGATTTTGATGGCACGTTGAACTGTGTGACCTGAAAGATAACAAGGCCGATCCTTTGGATTGCCTTGAAATGTGTTGACAACAAACTTTTTCATGAATTGGCATTTTTGTTTTCATATCTGCAGGTGTGAACTTTACTCGTTGTTTTGTAATTTGGTCTCATTTTGTGGTACTTGCTGTGAAATCTGAACAACTTTATTAATATGTATAGGATAGTTTGATTATCTCATAACTTGGGTGAAAATTTATCCTTTTTTTTGTTTGTTTTGTTGTTTTTTTTACACTCAAAGTTGAAAAGCAATGTTGAATAAATTAACTTGCTGATGAACTTCCATGATATTGTAACTCTTAAAACATTAAACATACACTCCTTGTATGATCTCTTTGATGTGGTGAAGTCACACTCGGCTTTCTAACATGTCTGCCTTTGATGCACCAAGTCTTATCCATTCCATTTATTGACACCTCTAAATGATTGAAGAAACAAGCAAGGTCCGACAGCCTTTGATATTTGAGATAGCACTAATGTGAACAACCACAAAGTGAAATCTTTCCACATTTAATGAGGTTTAAAACGAGGAGAATTGGCCTTCTTGCTTACATCTCAACTCACAATTCCACCATGGTCATTTTACTCAGCAAGACCAAAAAGAAAATAAATAAACTTCCACAAGCATTCCAACATGGTGTCACTCCCACACTTGGTGGCACACATCATGTCGACACCAATTATGGGGGTAGTTTTTTGGGGGGAGCCAAACTGAGATGTTGGCCAATGCTTCTGCTGCCTAGTTAATGTATCTTCCTGGACGGAAGTTTATGAAGAAGATATGAAAGACTTTTCCAGAAGATATAAAAGCCATTAGTTTAGCTACTTCGAGCAACTGCAGGTGAATTGTGTTGAGCCATTAGTTTAGTTGAGCATGACCTTGTATGTGGCAAAACCATCGAGTTCATTTCCTCAATCAGGAAGCTGCTTGATCCTTCTCTGGCACCCTGGAAAAGCTATGGGATTAATCCAAACGAGCCAAAAGCAGCGCATCAGTGGACCAGCCAGGCCACAGGTGTATGGTGTCTGTACATTCGAAAATGAGGATCACATGCACGGCCCAAGTGTAATCAAATGGTATTGTGCGTGTGAGTGACTGGATATCATTGTAAAGTATCCTCTCAAGATTGAGAGTGGAGGAACAGGACATGATGTGCTGATGCAGATGGTCTTACCATAAGCAGATGGTAAGAGCTTTGTCATCACTTTCGGATTCATTTCGGTCTTGCCATTGGTGTATTGCATTTGCATTATCCCTCCCTCTTGCGAGGATACTTTATTACACCTGGTACACGATTACCTGCACAGTTCTGGATGAAGACCTCTCTGTGGTTCCAAACGTCTTGGATTTGTATCAAAGAACAGATTGAAGGACCTTGTGATTATAAAATGCCGTTTTTATATCTGGGCAGCTATTTTGGCACGGGGGTTAATTGGCAGGGAAGTTGATGACCAATGTAGTCTTCATTTTACAAGTTAAACTATATGTAAATGAACACCATGAGTAACCTAACATGCTTTTTTAAAGGCCAATTATGATTCATGCAAACATTTGGAGAAAGGGCGGGGGTGGTTCGCGAGGCTTTGTTAATCTCACTTCGTTAATCAAATGGAAAGAATGGGAATTGGAGTTTCACCTTGAAAAAGCATTTTTATATCTGTTTTAAAAAGTCTAAATTTACCATTTCTCTGGCATCTAGTCCTAGGCCATTGCTTTGCTCTATATGGCATTGCTCCCTTGCAATAAGAAAAGTAATACCAGAGAAATTACAACTATGTTTTGACAACTGTTCCTCAAGTGAACAAGTTGGGTCACCCGATCAAGATTGAGCTTCCTATCCATCTATAATAATTCCAGGTGAGTGTGAGTGTGAGTGTGACCACGACCGCAACCGCTGTTTTTCGACAACCACTGGTCCAATCTAATTGAAACTTGCCAGGTATATTGCTGGGGACCTGAGTATGTGCCTTTTCAAGGTTTGATATTAATCGGACAAGTGATTCCCAAGTTATGGCCAACCAACCAACCAACCTTTTCAAGGTTTGATATTAATCGGACAAGTGATTCTCAAGTTATGGCCAACCAACCAATGACAAGACATGTTGCTGCATGGGCATGGCCGATGGGGAAGGGAACCTCAGCCGCGTTCCCCATTATGGGTTACAACGTACGGACTTCTGGAGAGTGATGACTTCGTGTATTCTAATAATTGGATTCGCTATATATGAGATATCCCTTATTGTCGGGTTTTCCGGCTGTGTGTGTGTGTGTGTGTGTGTGTGTGTGTGTGTGTGTGTGTGTGTGTGTGTGTGTGTGTGTGTGTGTGTGTGTGTGTCTGCAACGCGAGGCTCCACAGCACGAACCAGCGAACCGATTTCGATGAAACTTTGCCAAAAGGTGGAATATATACTGGGAATGTGCGTGTTTGAATTTCGTTGCCTAGCAACCACCCGTTGCTGTACAGCGGCCGAAAAACCGCGTACAGTATTTTCAATACTTGTCCTTCAGTTTTGAATGTAGAGAAACGAGACCGGAATTAAACACTTCGAGATATTTAGAAAATTTTACTCGAGTCGATTTTTGATTGAGGTTTTATTTTTCAAATGGTAGTCCTTCAAAAATCGGGTGTCTATTTACCGTCATTTAAGGTGTGTATACAGTGTTTGTAAGGAACTACACCGTCGTTCCACCTTCGATCTCTCCTCGATCCAAACGTTATTGACCAAAGTGAAAAGGATCCAAAATAAATGGAATCGCCGGCATTTCTGTCTTTGTGGATTTCTCATAATATGTTTATTTATTTACCAAAAACGATTCCACGACTGACACTCCACCTCCAATTATTTATTTGTTTTCCGTAAACGATTCTCAACCCAAACACCACCTTCAATTATTTATTTATTTACCGAAAACAATTCCACGATCCACACACCACCTCCAATTATTTATTTATTTACTGAAAACGATTCCACGATCCACACACCACCTCAAATTATTTATTTACCGAAAACAATTCCACGATCCACACCCCACCTTCAATTATTTATTTATTTACCGAAACCGATTCCCCACCAACACACCACCTCCAATTATTTATTTATTTACCGAAAACAATTCCACGATCCACACCCCACCTCCAATTATTTATTTATTTACTGAAAACGATTCCCCACCAACACACCACCTCCAATTATTTATTTATTTACCGAAAACGATTCTCCACCCACACCACCTTCAATTATTTATTTATTTACCGAAAACGATTCTCCACCCACACCACCTCCAATTATTTATTTATTTACCAAAAACGATTCCCCACCCAAACACCACCTCCAATTATTTATTTATTTACCAAAAACGATTCCACAACCCACACACCACCTTCAATTATTTATTTATTTACAGAAAACGATTCCACGACCCACACGCCACCTCCAATTATTTATTTCTTTACCGAAAACGATTCTCCACCAACAACACCTTCAATTATTTATTTATTTACCGAAAACGATCAAGACCCACACCCCACCTCCAATTACTTATTATTTAAAGTGGGCGTGGCTTATGAAAAATATTGTGTGGCTCAGGAGGTGTGGTCAAACAAGAGCATTGAGAGAAGTTTATCGGGTTTTCTGTGTGTGTGTGTGTGTGTGTGTGTGTGTGTGTGTGTGTGTGTGTGTGTGTGTGTGTGTGTGTGTGTGTGTGTGTGTGTGTGTGTGTGTGTGTGTGTGTGTGTGTGTGTGTGTGTGTGTGTGTGTGTGTGTGTGTGTGTGTGTGTCTGCAACGCGAGGCTCCACAGCACGAACCAGCGAACCGATTTCGATGAAACTTTGCCAAAAGGTGGAATATATACTGGGAATGTGCGTGTTTGAATTTCGTTGCCTAGCAACCACCCGTTGCTGTACAGCGGCCGAAAAACCGCGTACAGTATTTTCAATACTTGTCCTTCAGTTTTGAATGTAGAGAAACGAGACTTCGGAATTAAACACTTCGAGATATTTAGAAAATTTTACTCGAGTCGATTTTTGATTGAGGTTTTATTTTTCAAATGGTAGTCCTTCAAAAATCGGGTGTCTATTTACCGTCATTTAAGGTGTGTATACAGTGTTTGTAAGGAACTACACCGTCGTTCCACCTTCGATCTCTCCTCGATCCAAACGTTATTGACCAAAGTGAAAAGGATCCAAAATAAATGGAATCGCCGGCATTTCTGTCTTTGTGGATTTCTCATAATATGTTTATTTATTTACCAAAAACGATTCCACGACTGACACTCCACCTCCAATTATTTATTTGTTTTCCGTAAACGATTCTCAACCCAAACACCACCTTCAATTATTTATTTATTTACCGAAAACAATTCCACGATCCACACCCCACCTTCAATTATTTATTTATTTACTGAAAACGATTCCACACACCACCTCCAATTATTTATTTATTTACCGAAACCGATTCCCCACCAACACACCACCTCCAATTATTTATTTATTTACCGAAAACGATTCTCCACCCACACCACCTTCAATTATTTATTTATTTACCGAAACCGATTCTCCACCAACACACCACCTCCAATTATTTATTTATTTTCCGAAAACGATTCCACGATCCACACACCACCTTCAATTATTTATTTATTTACTGAAAACGATTCCACGACCCATACACCACCTTCAATTATTTATTTATTGAAAACGATTCCACGACCCACACTCCGCCTCCAATTATTTATTTATTTACCGAAAACGATTCTCCACCCAAACACCACCTCCAATTATTTATTTATTTACCGAAAACGATTCTCCACCCACACCACCTCCAATTATTTATTTATTTACCAAAAACGATTCCCCACCCAAACACCACCTCCAATTATTTATTTATTTACCAAAAACGATTCCACAACCCACACACCACCTTCAATTATTTATTTATTTACAGAAAACGATTCCACGACCCACACGCCACCTCCAATTATTTATTTCTTTACCGAAAACGATTCTCCACCAACAACACCTTCAATTATTTATTTATTTACCGAAAACGATCAAGACCCACACCCCACCTCCAATTACTTATTATTTAAAGTGGGCGTGGCTTATGAAAAATATTGTGTGGCTCAGGAGGTGTGGTCAAACAAGAGCATTGAGAGAAGTTTATCGGGTTTTCTGTGTGTGTGTGTGTGTGTGTGTGTGTGTGTGTGTGTGTGTGTGTGTGTGTGTGTGTGTGTGTGTGTGTGTGTGTCTGTGTGTGTGTGTGTGTCTGTGTGTGTGTGTGTGTGTGTGTGTGTGTGTGTGTGCGTGTGTGTGCGTGTGCGTGCGCGTGCGTGCGCGTGCGTGCGCGTGCGTGCGTGTGTGTGTGAGACCGCTGCTTCTCGACAACCACTGGTCTGATCTCATTGAAACTTTCTAGGTATATTGCTGGGGACCTGTGGATGTGCCTTTTCAAGGTTTGATATTAACTGGACAAGTGCTTCCCAAGTTATGGCCATTTATTTACCAACCAATGACATGACACGTTGCTGCGTAGGCCGGTGCGTGGCCGGCCGACGATGACGTCACGGGCCGTGCCGGTTACATGGAAGCGAATGTCATGGCAAGCAAAGACAGGGAGGTAAACTTGATTAAATTCGGATTTTAATTAACTCTGTGTGTGTAAGTGTGGTTGTCGCGAGAACACGAGAGCGAAGGAACGGCCTGTGTGGTTGTCGTTTCTGGCTTGCGGTTTGAAAGGTTTTTTTTTTTGCACGTCCGGCCACGCACATACGCGCATGTGAGATGGAAGGAACGGCCTGTGTGGTTATTGTTTCTGGCATGCGGTTTGAAAGTTTGTTTGTTTGTTTGCACGTATGGCCACGCATTTACGAGCATGCACTAGTCTATCTATAATTCCAGGTGTGTGTGTGTGTGTGTGTGTGTGTGTGTGTGTGTGTGTGTGTGTGTGTGTGTGTGTGTGTGTGTGTGTGTGTGTGTGTGTGTGTGTGTGTGTGTGTGACCGCTGGTTCTCGACAACCACTGGTCCGATCTCATTGAAACTTGCCAGATATATTGCTGGGGACCTGAGGATGTGCCTTTTCAAGGTTAGATATTAATCGGACAAGTGCTTCCCAAGTTATGTCCATTTATTTACCAACCAATGACAAGACACGTTGCTGCGTAGACGTGGCCGATGGGGAAGAGATCCTCAGCCACGTTCCCCATTACGGGTTACAACGTACAGACTTGCGGATAGTGATGATTTACTGTAATCTAATAATTTCTCGATTTCTTCTGCGCATTTATTGATAAACACAATGCCCCAATCCAGTCATCGTTTACGAGAGCGAAGGAACGGCCTGTGTGTTTGTTGTTTCTGGCTCGCGGTTTGAAAGTTGTTTTTTTTTGGGGGGGGGGGCTTGTACGTACGGCCACGCACGTACCGGCACGCGAGAGCGAAGGAACGGCCTGTGTGGTTGTTGTTTCTAGCACGCGGTTTGAAAGTTTTTTTTTTTCCACGTACGGGCATGTACTAGTAATTTATAATGTACACTACATGGCCAAAAGTATGTGGACACCCCTTCAAATTAGTGAATTCAGCCATTTCAGCCACATCCATTGCTGAGAGGTGTATAAAATCAAGCACACAGCCATGCAATCTCCATAAACAAACATTGGTAGGAGAATGGCCCGTACTGAATTACTCATTGACTTTCAACGTGGCACCGTCATAGGATGCAACCTTTCCAACAAATCAGTTCATCCAATTTTTGCCCTGCTCGGGCTGCCCTGGTCGACTGTAAGTGCTGTTATTGGGAAGTGGAAAGATTTAGGAGCAACAACAGCTCAGCCACGAAGTGGTAGGCCACACAAACCCACAGAACGGGACTGCAGAGTGCTGTTCCAAACTGACTGGAAGCAACGTCAGCACAATCACTGTTTGGCGAGAGCTTCATGAAATGGGTTTCCATGGCCAAGTAATCGCACACAAGCCTAAGATCACCATGTGCAATGCTAAGTGTTGGCTGTAGTGGTGTAAAGCTCTCCGCTATTGGACTCTGGAGCAGTGGAAACACGTTCTCCAGAGTGATGAATCACGCTTCACCATCTGGCAGTCCGATGGACGAATCTGGGTTTGGCAGATGCCAGTAGAACGCTGCCTGCCCGAATGCATAGCACCACCTGTAAAGTTGGGTGGAGTAGGAATAATGGTCTGGGGCTGTTTTTCATCATTCGGGCTAGTCCCCTTAGTTCCAATAAAGTGAAGTCCTAATGCTACAGCATACAATGACATTCTGGACGATTCTGTGCTTCCAACTTTGTGGAAACAGTTCTTGGGAAGATTATTACCTGTTTCAGCATGGCAATGCCCTCATGCACAAAGTGAGGTCCATACAGAAATGGTTTGTCGAGATCGGTGTGGAAGAACTTGAGTGGCCTGTACAGAGCCCTGACCTCAACCCCATCAACCACCTTTGGGATTAATTGGAACGCCGACTGCGAGCCAGACCTAATCACCCAACATCAGTGCCCAACTTCACAAATGCTCTTGTGGCTGAATGGAAGCAAATCCCCGCAGCAATGTTCCAACATCTCGTGGAAAGCCTTCCCAGAAGAGTGGAGGCTGTTATAACAGCGAAAGGGGGGCCAACTCCATATTAATGCCCATGATTTTGGAATGACATGTTGTACGAGCAGGTGTCTACATACTTTTGACCACGTAGTCTATGCTGCTCAACATAATTACTCTTAAAATAATTCCTATCATGGGTCACCCGACCGAGATCAGGATCGAGTGAGGATGTACCTGCTCTCAGGCAGAAGATGGCGCTCGCCATTTACCATCCTCATTATTGGATAACCAAACCAGTAACAATGATTTGTGTTTTTTAAAGCACCTCTCCTCGCTACATCAACAAGCATGTTTAACTCATCAAAGTTTGACCAAATTTGTGTTTATTTTGATCACTCACTTGATTATGTTTTTCCTCTAAATGCAATCCAGTGACATGTGTGAACAGTTACCATTCACTGGTGTTATTCTGAGGTTTTAGAAACACTCCTTGTACACTACTCACCTTAATTGTTTTTTTCTTTCAATCTTTCTTTTTATTTATATTTTTCATTAAAATGTTTCCTAATAACTCACCTGCAACCCAGTATGTCGGCTCTGTTAGCAGAGAGAAACTATCATCTGTTTCCCCAGAGTTGAATCATTGAAGAGGATGTTTGGGTAAACTACACTGAACAACAAATTTCAAAAATTTTTTTTTACTGGAGATGTGTAAAGTGATTAAGACTAATTTGGGTACGCTGATTTCAAAAATCATAACCGTTTTGCTGTATCACGTCAGCATTTTCAGGAACAGAAATATTCCCATTGCCTAGAAGTCAGGATTTCAATGAAATTTACATATGTCTTGAACATGTCTATTTCGTACAATTGTTGTTAACTTGTGTTATATTTCTTTCTTTCAGATAAAGATGAGTAGGCGTTCCTGTACCAATCATCCTGACAACTTCTGTTATGTCTGTGGTCGGTATACCAAAAAAGATCAACAGCGAAGTATATCTACAGCAGTGAAAATGAAGGCCACCTACTTTCACTACTTCGGGTGTAAGGTGGGGGACCAAGAACAGAGCTGGGCACCACACATCTGCTGCACAAGCTGTCACACAACCTTGACTCAGTGGTTGGTGGGCAAGCGCGCGAGCATGCCATTTGCGGTGCCCATGATATGGCGTGAGCCGCAGAATCATCATGATGATTGTTATTTCTGCTGCACAAGCATCGCCGGCTTCAACAAGAAGAATAAAGGTCACATCAAGTACGCTGACTGCGTCTCTGCTCGTAAACCTGTGCCTCATGATGACGAGAACCCCGTTCCAACACCTCCAGCTGATCAGAACATAGCTGTAAGCAGTGGTGAAGAGGATGGTGATGATGAACCTTTTGAACCCGACACTCAAGAATCACACCTTCTGAACCAGGGAGACTTAAATGATCTTGTAAGAGATCTCTCGCTGTCAAAGGCGAAGGCAGAGCTGCTTGGATCAAGGCTGCAGCAGTGGAATCTACTTGAACCTAACACCAAGATATCCTTGTTCAGAGCACGTCACAGAGACATGGCTGAGTTCTTTGAGATGGAAGACACGATGACATTCTGCAGTGACATCAACGGTCTGTTGAAAGAACTTGGGTGTGATCACGATCCTGCAGACTGGCGCCTCTTCATCGACTCGGGGAAGAACAGCTTGAAGGCTGTTTTGCTCCGCAATGGCAACGAGAAACCATCAGTCCCACTGGCTCACGCGTTCGGCATGATAGAGACCTATGAGACTATGCGGCAGCTGCTTGATTCCATCAAGTACAATGACTTCAACTGGCACATCTGCGGAGACTTGAAAGTGGTGGCGCTGTTGTTAGGGCTACAGTCAGGCTACATGAAATACATGTGCTTCCTTTGTCTCTGGGATAGCAGAGACGACAAGAATCACTGGACGAAGAAAGATTGGGAAGAGCGAAAAGAGCATGTACCTGGTCGACACAACGTGAAGCATGTCGCCCTTGTCGACCCAGCCAAGGTTTTCCTTCCACCACTCCACATAAAGCTCGGCTTGATGAAAAGTTTTGTACGGGCAATGGATCTGAATGGGCGTGGGTTTTTATACCTCAAGGAAAGGTTTGGCAACACCTTGTCGGAGGCCAAGATCAAGGCTGGTGTCTTTGTTGGACCGCAAATCCGACAGATTATGAAGGACGAAACTTTTCCGACAACTCTAAACCCCAAAGAGCTGGCAGCGTGGAGGAGCTTCAAAGCTGTGACGGACAACTTCTTGGGGAACGAGCGCGCGGACAACTATGAAGAAATAGTGCAGCAGCTGCTGGAGTCCTTCAGGAAACTTGGCTCCAGGATGTCCCTGAAAATCCATTTCCTACACCAGCACCTGAATTTCTTCGCTGACAACTTGGGAGCAGTCTCGGACGAGCACGGCGAGCGATTCCACCAAGAGATTTCACTCATGGAGACGCGTTACCAAGGGCGGCACAACCCGAACATGATGGGCGATTTCTGCTGGTTCCTGCATCGTGAAACTGACACAGAGCAGCACAAACGCAAAGCCAAATGCCTAAAGCATTTTTAATTCCATTCTAGTGGAGTTTTTCTGTAATTTCTATAATTTTGAAGCATTCATGATGAAATAAATGAATAAATGAATTTTTGTAAATTTCATTGAAATCCTGACTTCTAGGCAATGGGAATATTTCTGTTACTGAAAATCCTGACGTGATACTGCAAAACGGTTATGATTTTTGAAATCAGCGTACCCAAATTAGTCTAAATCACTTTACACATCTCCAGTAAAAAAATTTTGTTGTTCAGTGCTATCGGCCTAAAGTGACCCTTAGCAGTTTTGACTGCACCTCAGGGTCTGGTTCCCACGTGATGATTGTCATCGCCAATCTCTTCTGCCATTGTTAACCAGTTATATTCACCCCCATGTTATCATAATTCGTAAATGTAAAAAATTGACAACAGGCATCTTCCAATAGCTTGGTGTCGTCAAGATTACTTACAATCAATCCTTTCAAATAATCTATACCATAAGAGAGGTGTGTGTGTGTGCATGCGTGTGTGTGTGTGTGTGTGTGTGTGTGTGTGTGTGTTTGTGTGTGTGTGTGTGTGTGTGTGTGTGTGTGTGTGTGTGTGTGTGTGTGTGTGTGCGTGCGCGTGCGCGCGTGCGTACATGTGCGCACGTGTGTGTGTGTGTGTATTTCGTAATTTTTCTTAGAGATGGCTGAATGGATCTTCATCAAACTTTCACAGTTTCGTCAGTGGGTACCAATGGAGTGTTTTGGGGGAAAAAAATTGAAAGAAAGTTGTTGTTTTTTTAATCACTTTATACTGTTGTGGGCTGGGGTCCGGTGGCGATAAACGACCACTAGGTGGAGCAGTGGAGTCGTTTCCACCGAACACCCCGGAATTTAGGTCATGACTTTCAGACAACTGAAAGTCACGGGTCCCTTAGCGGACCGTGGACTCCAATATTTCGACCGCGTGGCGTAGGGTTAATTGTCTCGATCTCCAATATACCTAAATAACCACGCAGTTTAGCTACCGGGGAAACCACACCCTCGACTGGCTCTGTCGAACCGGTTCCCACAAACAGAATTGAATAAGCTTGCCTAGTTTCGGAGATAATTTTTTTTGGCGATTTCCATTAGCGGAGATATTTTGACCTCATAACTTTTTTTCTTGGAGGAATTTTCAAAACCGGAGATGATTACTGTCTGCGCAGGCTATTTTTATATATATATATATATATATATATATATATATATATATATATATATATATATATGTATATATATGTATATATATATATATATATATATATATCTTCTTCTTCTTCTTCTTTCGGCTACTCCCGTTAGGGGTCGCCACAGCGGATCATCCATATGATCCGCATAGTGATTTGGCACATGTTTTACGCCGGATGCCCTTCCTGACGCAACCCTGGTCGCCTCTTACGACACAGGGATATGGTACACCTATTTTAACCGGGGTATACACCAGCCCAGTACACTGGTACTCATTTCGCCGACCACGGAAGGATGACAGGCTGAGTCAACCCCCTGGTGTATTAATTCAGTGGCCCAACGGGGCTTGAACTCAGGACCTTTTGGATCCCAAGCTACTGCCCTAACCACTGCGCCAACACCAGGCTGTGTATATATATATATATATATATATATATATATATATATATATATATATATATATATATATATATATATATATATATATATATATATATATATATATATATATATCTCTTCTTCTTCCTCTTTCGGCTTGCTCCCGTTAGGGGTCGCCACAGCGGACCAACCGTCTCCATTTCGATCTATCCTCCACATCTTCCATTGACACTCCAACCACCCGCATGTCCGCCCTCACCGCATCCATGAACCTCTTCTTTGGCCTTCCTCTTCTCCTCCTGCCTGGCGGCTCCATCTTCAACATCCTTCTCCCGATCTACTCCGTTTCCCTCCTGTGCACATGTCCAAACCATCTCAATCTCGCCTCTCTCACTTTGTCTCCAAACCGTCCTACCTGCGCTGTCCCTCTAATATACTCATTTCTAATCCTATCCATCCTCGTCACTCCCAACGAGAATCGCAGCATCTTTAACTCTGCCACCTCCAGCTCCGCTTCCTGTCTTTTTGTCAGCACACTCTCCGTTACTTTGGACAGTTGATCCCAAGTATTTAAACCCATCCACCTTCCCCACCTCAACTCCTTGCAACTGCACCATACCACCACCCTCCCTCTCATTTACGCACATGTTCTCTGTCTTACTCCTACTGACTATCATTCCCCTTTTCTCCAGTGCGTACCTCCACCTCTCAAGGCTCGATTCAGCCTGCTCCCTACTCTCCCTACAGATCATGATGTCATCCGCGAACATCATAGTCCACGGAGACTCCAGTCTTATCTCGTCCGTCAACCTGTCCATCACCATTGCAAACAGGAAAGGGCTCAGAGTCGATCCTTGGTGCAATCCCACTTTAACCTTAAACCGGTCCGTCATTCTTACCGCACACCTCACCGCTGTCACACTGTCCTCATACATATCCTGCACGATCCTCACATACTTCTCCACCACTCCCGACTTCCTCATACAATGCCACAACTCCTCTCTTGGCACCCTATCATAATCTTTCTCTAAATCCACAAACACACAATGTAACTCCTTCTGGCCTTCCCTATACTTCTCCATCAACATTCTCAAAGCAAACATCGCATCAGTGGTGCTCTTTCCTGGCATAAACCCATATTGCTGCTCACAGATCATCACCTCTCCTCTCAACCGAGCTTCCACTACTCTTTCCCACAACTTCATGGTGTGGCTTAACAACTTTATCCCTCTGTAATTTCCACAGCTCTGCACATCACCCTTATTCTTGAAAATCGGAACCAGTACACTTAATCTCCACTCCTCCGGCATCCTCTCACTTTCCAAGACTTTATTAAACAATCTGGTTAACAACCCCACTTCCATCTCTCCTAAGCACTTCCATGCCTCCACTGGTATACCATCTGGGCCAACCGCCTTTCCACTTTTCATCTTCTTCATAGCAGTCCTCACTTCATCCTTACTGATCCACCCCACTTCCAGATTCACTATCTTCACCTCTTCCAACCCTCTCTCTCTCATTTTCTTCATTCATCAGCTCCTCAAAGTACTCCATCCACCTTCTCAACACACTCTCCTCGCTCGTCAGCACATTCCCATTTGCGTCCTTTATCACCCTAACCTGCAGCACATCCTTCCCAGCTCAGTCCCTCTGTCTTGCCAATCGGTATAAATCCTTTTCCCCTTCTTTTGTATCCAACTTCTCATACAGCTCGTCATTTGCCTTTTCCTTGGCCTTTGCCACCTCTCTTTTTGCCTTTCGACGCCACTCCTTGTACTCCTGCCTACTTCTTCATCTCTCTGACTATCCCACTTAATTTTCGCCAACCTCTTCTTCCTTATACTTTCCTGTACTTCCTCGTTCCACCACCAAGTCTCCTTATCTTCCTTCCTCTGTCCAGATGTCACACCAAGTACCTTCCTAGCTATCTCCCTCACCACTTCTGCTGTAGTTGCCCAATCATCCCACCCATCTTTACCACCATCCAACGCCTGTCTCACCTCCTCCCTAAATTTCACAAAACAGTCTTCCTCCTTCAGCTTCCACCATCTGGTCCTTGGTTCAGCCCTCACTCTCTTCCTCAACCTCACCTCCTAAATCATCCGACAGACCACCAATCGATGCTGTCGAGCTACACTCTCCCCTGCCACCACCTTACAGTCTCTAATCTCTTTGAGGTTGCATCTCCTGCTTAAGATGTAATCCACCTGTGTGCACTTTCCTCCACTCTTGTATGTCACCCTGTGTTCCTCCTTCTTCTTGAAATACGTATTTACCACTGCCATTTCCATTCTTTTTGCAAACTCTACCACCATTTGCCCTTCCACATTTCTCTTGTTGAGACCGTACCTCCCAATCACCTCCTCATCCTCTTTATTCCCTTCCCCAACATGCCCATTGAAATCTGCTCCAATCACCACTCTTTCATCCTTGGATACACTCTCCACCACTTCATCTAACTCACTCCAGAAATCTTCTTTATACTCCATCTCACACCCCATATGTGGGGCATATGCACTGATGACATTCATCATCACCCCTTCAATTTCCACTGGTACCGGTGGCGGTCGTTGGTAACCCGGGCCTCGACCGATCCGGTCTGGAAATTCGTTTTGTTGTCTGCATAATGATTTGGCATAGGTTTTTACGCCGGATGCCCTTCCTGACGCAACCCTGGTCGCTTCTTACGACACACAGGGATGTGGTACACCTATTATAACCGGGGCATACACTGGGCCCAGTACACTGGTACTCATTTGCTCGTAGAAATTTGTTTCAAAATATTCTCATTATATTGATATGGTAAACTGATATATATATATATATATATATATATATATATATATATATATATATATATATATATATATATATATATATATATATATATATATATATATATACATACAGCATATAATATTTTTCACCTTCTCCACTATTTGGACTGCAAAGCATCCTGCAGCAACATGACCAAGGAGTGTTTTTGACAACCGGAGGCAATTTATAGTTCTACTACTACTACTACTACTACTACTACTACTACTACTACTACTACTACTACTACTACTACTACTACTACTACTACTACTAGTACAACTCCTGGCCTCAGTTATTCCCACCTTCTTGTGGGGTCAGCTGGGAAACATTTTGGGGCAAAATGTTTCACAAACCGACTTGCCTGGCCTGATGTTTGACTGGAGATGATTTAGGCAGGAATTGGTCATTTGTTTATGGTGCCGGAGATAACTCGCCTACTCTTCATGAAAGATCCCCGTTAATCCAGCCCAAACCCACCTTCTTCAAATTCCCTGCTTTCCTTCCTGAAAGTCCCTGTAATGTCCATCTTGTATACCCCGTGTTCCCCGCCCCATCCCTCTCCCTTCCACAGATCTTCTAATGTCTCTATTCCTCACTGTTTTGTTCTTCCCACTCCCTCCTCTCTTGTCTCATGCCCCCTTGCTGTGCGTTGTGTGTTAGCTCTCATATGAGCCTCGACAAGGTATACAAAACAAAATGACACCGTGGGATCTCGAACGTCCATAATACAATGCGAGCAGACGGGTCACCCAACAACATCCATCCCAGGGACGGGACACTATGTCCATCCTGCAGAGCTCGAATCCGACAGTTTATTCGTCCGAGCTATTTAGTCTGAGTTCAATTCCATGCCAAATATTTGTGTGCTACCTCTGCACCTTATCGGCCAGCGGTATAGGTCAGATTTTTTGGTACTTAATCCACCAGCTTGACACAACGCTACAAGAGGTCTCATATGAAAGATGGGGATCTCAGTCACTCATTTTGCCCTGTTGTCCTCATTTTTTGGTGTGCGGCCCATGAAATATTCACACCTGAAGGATACCCCCATTATAAAATTTTGACCATTTCCGAAAATCAGTGAATTAGCCATAACTGCAAGGCAATGCGCCCTATTTTTACATGATTGGTATTGAAATGTGCAGAATAAACAGGGGAATACTACTAGTTACTTAATGGAATACTTCTAGATAAATATATGTACATTTGAGTGCTTTTAATAGAAAAAAAGACGTAATTTCCGGACCGCTTACTTCGAAAATCATCAACTACAGAAACAAACATCTGCCAATTGTCATATTTTTTCTTTGTTTTATATGTGTTCAGTTTACCATATCAATATAATGAGAATATTTTGAAACAAATTTCTACTAGCAAATTATACGATATAGTGACTGAAGTTTGCACAAGTGATGTGATAACTTTGTGTTACACCAATACACATTGTTCTACGAGAAATGAACTAAAACATATATTTTGAGCGAGTGTCCTCGACATGTTCAACCATCACTGTCCGTGTCATTTTGGTTACCATGTGACCGTTCGTTGCCACACTGCCTGTCACTGGTGGCACACATGCACTCGTTAGTGCAAGGCAAACTGTCTTGTGAGCAGCTGCAGCTGTTGGTACATGTTTCACTACCACGGCATGAACACACAAGACCATCTAACATCTCCGCTGATGTGGATCCATCAAACAATGTGGGATGCAGCACACCTTCTCCTCTGTACCATCCACGACCCTCTGGTGTGGGAATTTCTGGATTTGTCAGGTGGGCATCCATCCATACTCGGGTTTGGTGAACGGATCTCTTCACATGTTCGAGAAAAGCTGGTTCGGACGGAGGAAACTTATGCACTGGGACATCTTTGGTCACTGCGAGTTTCTCCCGAAGATCATTCAAATTTGTGTGTGCATCCATATATTTCCCTTGAGAATCATACATGGCACTGACTAAATGTCTTGAAGCAGCCACTGCCTCCTGGAGATCTTCAGTGGTGAGGACTTCGAGGTGTGGACCATTATTCTGAAGATGCAGTGTCTTCATAGCTTTCCATGCTTTCTTTTTACCATAGCGGAAGAATGCTAATACAGAGTCACATCCTGTCAGGGCATGAAACGCAGGAAGCCGGGTACACATTTCTGGAAGCAAGCTGTAACATGTCTGATGGACCGGGATAAGCTTGCATCCTGCTGATGTTCTTTTCTCTATCCATATTTCGGCAGTGTCCCGCAACTGTGGAAAGTAGTGGACTACTAAGACAAGCACATCAGTGTCTGCTGATTTGATCGTAATGGGCCCACGCACATTGTTACGTCTGAACTCATCATCGGCATGCTTCACATGAAGAAATATCCGAGAATCTGCCTCTTCCTGCATTGATGCGAGTTGACTGTCCTGATACATTCCTGCAGATGAAAGGCATGCTGTAAGCGAACCATCAGAGAAGCCACCAGCCAAATAGATCCGCTTTTCTTGGTGATCTGAAAGTTATTTTGCTGCTGGTGCATGTTGCGTGACGTGACTACAGATGAAGTGTGTCAAGGTGGATTTGTTTGATGATAGAGCCATGAATTTCGTCCATTGTGGTACTGGGCGTCCAGCAATGACTTGCTAGCTTCGGGATCCGCCAGCAACAGCAAGGCGTCTCGTTCTTTCCTCTGTCTTCACAGAATTGACATCATCATATTGGTCGAAGACGTCGATGAGGGTGTGGTGTGTTTTGATGCAATGAAGCAACTGGTTTAGGTAACACTGCGCCAAGTTACCAAACGTCGCACCATTTCCACCCAGGATATGGAGTTCAGCCATAGCATCCCTGATGTACATGCTGCGATGTTGGTTATCACTGGCAGTGTTTTCGTGCTCTTCATCGACGAGGCCCTCGAGAATATGCCCGAGTTCTGCTTTGGTGTTCTTCCGTGGAGCTCCATCTTCATGAAAGATAGATGTCGGAACAGACGTAACGGGATAGATCAGGACGTTCTTTGTCTTGTAGTTTATGGGAAATTATGTGATTTTCTGAAATGGTCCAAATATTCAGACGGGTGTATCCTTCAAATGTGAATATTTCATGGACCGCACACCAAAATATGAGGACAACGGGGCTAAATGTGTTACTGAGATCACCATCTTTCATATGAGACCTGCTGTAGCTTTGTGTCAAGCCGGTTGATTAAACTCCTAAATTATAGCCCTTTGTCGAGGTTTACCGCTGGCCTATTAGTGTCGGGCTGGCTTATAGGCCGAGAACTGTAATCACCATGGTTACGTTGTTTGATTGTGTATTGTGGTATTGCATGGTTGCATCACTTCCCTTCTGGGAGGACATTTATGATACGAGTGCACACGTCCTGTGTTTGTCCCTGACAAAAGCCTCTCTATGGTTCAAAGGATGAACTCTCCAAGTCTTGGTCTTTGTGAAGACAAAATATTGAGTTGGTTGTGCTGTTTTTTTTTTTCTTTCTGCTCTGCGGTTCCCACAATTTTGGTGATTACCTGCTTCCCCAACAAGAAGCTGTACTTAGACAGACAGAAAATCGTGTTACATATCAAAGGAATAGGAACCATTTTTCATGAATTTGAACTGATTAACGGTAGTCCACGTATGGATTTACCAAAGGGAGATCTTGTTTAACAAATATGTTGGAGTTGTATAAAGCAGTTTCTGATTGGATGGATGAGGGAAGTGCAGTGGATGTAGTCTATACAGTATAGATTTTCAGAAGGCCTTTGAGAAGGTACCACATAAGGGGCGATTGGCTTCTTTTTTTGTGTGGCATGTCTAAGTTGTTGGGCTACGACGTGAAGTCAGCCGTTTCAGTGAGACTCAGGTCCTTGTGGTCAGGTGGTGCAGCTCTTGCCATCCTGCCTCTGTGATGTATGTGGCAGTCTTTCACAAGATGATCTGCAGTCTGGGGGAGGCCGCACTCACAGCCAGGGGAATCAGCAAGGTAACAAGACAACATGTTGTCATGGAATCTGCCTACAATTGTCCAGAGCTGGTTGAGGCCGTACAGGTTCCTTCCTCGGCAGATCACACCCAGTAGGCTTGGTGGAGTATGGAAGGTGTATTCGGCGATCGCTGGGTTGGTAGGTACGCCATTGCTCCATCTGCCGAGTATGGTTGCTCAGGCCATCGTCTGCTGTGATATGGAAGCTAAGATGAGGGCTATTGGATAAGCAGACAGCACAGTACCAGGTAGCTATAGTTAAAGTTAACAGGGTTTTAGGTTGTATTCGTTGAAGGATAAGTTATGAATTAAAATGGGTAGTGTTAACTCGCTGTATGGGAATTTAGTGAGCCCTCATCTATAATATCGTGTTCACTTCTGATCACCACATCTGAGAAATGGGATACCTGCCATAAGGGAGAGTTCAGCATAATACGACAAGATTAACACCTGACTGAGCGAGACGAAGCTTTGAGGAGCGGCTAAAGGAGATATGACTTTATACATCGGACAGGAGGCGATTATGAGGGGATCTGATGGAGATGTTTAAGATAACGAAGGGTATAGAGAAAGTGAGTGCAGAATATTTATTCAGCACAATAGACGGTGATAGGACCAGGGGGCCACAGTCTGAGAGTAAAGAGGTCTTCAAGACAACTATTCACCACAATCTCCGATCATACCCAATCCAAAGCCGTGATAGTTTATACCTTCGTTAACATGCCCTCCCTCTCCCAAGGCTTCCTCCTTTAGAATTTCAAGTTTTTCCTTCATAGGTTTCCTTCTGCATCCATCTTATCCACCCCGTACATCCTGCCCTACCCCTCATTTGTCCAAGTATCCCTCCATGTTGTTATTCAACTCTGCTGTTGGTGCTCCCCCCCTCCCCTTTTCTCTCTACTGTTCCTTTTGTCTGGTTACGTCCTGATCTGTTCAGTATTCTAGCTCTTCCATGAACTTTGACTTTATATACCAAATGATTAAAAGGTGGAGAGTTAAGACGGTCGTAGGGTAGGGTTCTTTCACCCAGAGAGTAGTTAATGCATGGAATGGTATATCTGGAAAGGTCGTGGCAGTAGAAACAGTAGATAAGTTTAAATTGGATTTAGATAGGTACCTGGAAGTTATGGAGATAGAGGGGTACAGGAATATTGACAGGACTTGAAGGTAGTTTGTGTGTACTTGTGTAGTGATTGTGATGTCTTTGGGAAGGATTCGTCAAAAAGTGAACGTGTGGTCAGTGTGCAATCCTCACTCCACAACCGCCTTCCTACCCCCTCAGAAATATTATGATCTATAATTCCAGCAGTGTGTGTGTGTGTGTGTGTGTGTGTGTGTGTGTGTGTGTGTGTGTGTGTGTGTGTGTGTGTGTGTGTGACCGCTGGTTCTCGACAACCACTGGTCCGATCTAATTGAAACTTGCCAGATATATTGCTGGGGACCTGGGGATGTGCCTTTTCAAGGTTTGATATTAATTGGACAAGTGGTTCCCAAGTTATGGGCACTTATTTACCAAACCAATGACAGGACACGGTGCTATGACATCACAATTGACGTTACAATTCTTCCTTTTTTTTCACGTATGGCCATGCACGAACTAGTTATCTATCTATAATTCCAGCAATCTCTGTGTGTGTGTTTGTCTGTTTGGCTGTATGTGTGTGTCTGCAACCGCCGTTTCTCGACAATGACAGGACACAGTGCTATGACGTCACTATTGTCACAATTCTTCGTCTTTTTTTTTCTTTTTGCACGATTGATGCCACAATTCTTCTTCTTCTTCGTTTGATATGACGTCACAATTGACGCTGCAGATCTGAGTATGTGCCTTTTCAAGGTTTGATATCGTTCTTCTTTATCCGTTTCAGCTGTTTCCCAAGTGTTTCCCAAGTTATGGCCATTTATTTACCAAACCAATGACAGGCCACGGTACTATGACGTCACGAGTATCGTCACAATCACTAATCTTTTTTTTTGGTTATGATGTCACAATTGACGCTGGGGATCTGAGTATGTGCCTTTTCAAGGTTTGATATCGTTCTTCTTCGTCCGTTTCAGCTGTTTCCCAGGTTATGCCAGTGATGTCTTGGCCACGCACCTACGGGCATGCAATAGTAATAATAATGAGAATAAACTTTTAGTTTAAATAGTAATTTTATTTCAATAGATAACCCCTTATCACTCCCCCCAGTGAAATGAAGTCTATAGCCTGTCAGATTCATTTAATCTGGTGTTGATGCGGCGCAGGAAAGATGGGCCGAATGACCTCCTTGTTTTTGAGCCTCCCGCTAAAAGATAGCCATTGTGGGGTTTGTTTCTACAATTAGTGTCTCCCAACTTTTAGCTCACCTGGACCTTAGTCAGGCGAGGTTGTGCAATCGAGCAGTGTCCGCAGGTGAGCGAGTCAGTCGGTCCATAAACGCTTCAGTCATCGCTTGAACCAAACAAACGACTTTGATGAAACTTGGTCCCATGCTTCACATCTGATGCCTAACGAAGGTTTATTGACCGCATCAAAATCTGCACTCATTGAGGGGTCTAAGAGAAGAGGGGGTTGAACCCCCCACATTAAGTGTTTGCACTTTTCTCCGCACTACACATACAATTTCAATGAAACTTGACCTCAATATGCATCACCCATGATGTACCAAAGTTTGTTCAAGGCATTAAAAAATTCAGTGTCTAAGGGGGTCTGCGGGGGTGGGGGAGTGTGTGTGTGTGTGTGGGGGTGGGGGGGTTGAGTGACTGTTGCTCCTGAAACAGGTGAGCTTCAGGACAGCTGGTCCTATTTTTAAAGGTACCATAGAGTTTCTAGGAGTACCAAACTACCATTTAGTTTTCTTTTGTCTTCCTTCACTGCCAATTTCCAAGCTGTATCTCTCGGATCTCAGAGCCGGCTGGGACTTTCAGAATGAAATTTTGCATCAATCATAGGAATAAAAAGTAAGTGGGGTTGAGATTGACAGACTTTTTTTGACCTTGACCTAATTATTAAGGTGATGACATAATTATAGACATTTAAACATTTTTCACCACAACTCGACTCAGGTTCGTGTGATCAGAAAAACATTGCCCTCTCGAGATAGCCTAGATGCAACGGGCTGCCTGCGGTGCCCCAGTCCCAAAAATGATAAGTGGGTCGGAAATTGAATCCACCAGACAAGTCAGGTATGCATTCTACCTCTGTACATATCTGTTGGATGAAGGAGGAGAAGAGTGTTCATTGACATCTCCCATGTTTTGGTAAAAATTATTCAACCCAAATCGACACTCCTTCGTAATGAATGTTTGTAAGCAAATTGAATTTTCAAATGGAATAGATGAAACAATATTTCGATCATGGTTCAACTAAAAAAACGATTTGTCTCCAAGGAAACACATTCACACTCGGAGCAGACCACACCAACACCCGGTGCACTCAATAGGTGCACCGCCCTCAAAACGCCTGGACATCACCCGAGACTTGCATGTAAGACTATATTCTCCACTGGCTGCTCTTTTGGTAAGATCCTGCCCAAGTGAGAGAATGCCAGCAATGCGTCTGGCGATCTCCGAAGATAGACAAGGTCCCCGCAAAACAAGCAAAGCGGCACCTTTCTGCAAGTTTGCCTGGGATGGGTGAAAATCCACTCCTTGACACAGGAAGCAGCCGCCTTGAGCTGTCTAACGATGGGTGCACGACCAGTGAGAATTGTGGTGCGGAGAGCCACCAGGCCAGGTGATCAATGGTGAAATGGACCACCACCATAGTCCATTAATATTATACTTTCGTTTTTCAATGTATAGGTGAATGTAATTAGTAAGAATTTTTTTTCCTCATGAATTATATTTTCTTGTATATTGAAAAATAAAATCAAACTAAAACGTTTGACATTCTTGGAAGATTGAGTTTGTCGTGAGTGCATATCAAACACCCCAATGGCTCCTGAAAAAAATTACAAATTTATACCTCATCCGCCACTGGGAAGGCAAAGGCAAACCATCCACCATAACCAAACCATCCACCATAATCGAACCACTCACAATAACCGTCCAGCATAACACAAACCGCCCTGGATAACCCAAACCACCCAGCATATCCCAAACCACCCTGGATAACCCAAACCACCAAGCATATCCCAAACCAACCTGGATAACCCAAAAATCCCAGCATATCCCAGGCCACGCAGCACAACCCAAACTGCCCAGCACAACCCAAACTGCCCAGCACAACCCAAACTGCCCAGCACAACCCAAACTGCCCAGCACAACCCAAAGTGCCCAGCATAACCCAAACCGCCCAGCACAACCCAAACTGTCCAGCATAACCCAAACCACCCAGCGTAACCCAAACTGCCCAGCATAACCCAAAACACCCAACATATCCCAAACCACCCAGCACAACCCAAACCGCCCAGCACAACCCAAACCACCCAGCATAACCCAAACCGCCCAGCACAACCCAAACCACCCAGCAAAACCCAAACCACCCAGCATAACCCAAACCACCCAGCAAAACCCAAACCACCCCGCATAACCCAAACCACCCAGCATAACCCAAACCACCCAGCATATCCCAAATCACCCAGCATAACCCAAACCACCCAGCATAACACAAAACACCCAGCATAACGCAAACCACCCAGCGTAACCCAAACTGCCCAGCTTAACCCAAACCACCCAGCACAACTCAAACTGCCCAGTATAACCCAAACCATCCAGCACAACTCAAAACCGCCCAGCATAACACAAAACACCCAGCATAACGCAAACCACCCAGCGTAACCCAAACTGCCCAGCATAACCCAAACCACCCAGCACAACTCAAACTGCCCAGTATAACCCAAACCATCCAGCACAACTCAAAACCGCCCAGCATAACACAAAACACCCAGCATAACGCAAACCACCCAGCGTAACCCAAACTGCCCAGCATAACCCACACCACGCAGCACAACTCAAACTGCCCAGTATAACCCAAACCATCCAGCACAACTCAAAACCGCCCAGCACAACCCAAACCGCCCAGTATAACCCAAAACACCCAACATATCCCAAACCACCCAGCACAACCCAAAACCGCCCAGCACAACCCAAACCACCCAGCATAACCCAAACCGCCCAGCACAACCCAAACCACCCAGCATAACCCAAACCACCCAGCATAACCCAAACCACCCAGCATAACCCAAACCACCCAGCATAACCCAAACCACCCAGCATAACCCAAACCACCCAGCATATCCCAAACCACCCAGCATAACCCAAACCACCCAGCATAACCCAAACCACCCAGCATAACCCAAAC
>NC_140974.1:33259217-33374217 GCF_056783735.1 Eptatretus burgeri | reverse complement strand
GTTTGAGTGATCGTTGAAGGTGACATGATTGAGCTCAAAATAAATCCTCATACAATTGTGACAGAAAATGTAAAGCTCAGAAAGAAATGGAATAAAATATTTTCTCGGAATAATAATAATGAACATCACCATTAGTCAACACAATCTGTTGTCAGAACATCATTTCAGCTGGAGCAGTTTCCATTGTTGAGAGTCAACCTCAGACCACTCTGTCACAGGATGCCTTAAGAAGCCAATTATACAACAGGGAGAAGTCTCGATTTTGGGAGTTTAACTAGGAGGGGATTACTGGAAGAACAGTAATCCCATCCGCAGCTTCATGGAGTACTGCTCTCCCCTCTGGGCTGATTCCCCTGCCTCACTTCTTGCTCAGCTTGACACCATGGAAGGCAAGGTCTTCAAGACGATTGGAATCTCCTGTGATGAAGCTGAATCGACGGGCATATCAATTCGCCATCGCAGTCAGGTCGGTGGGCTTTGTCTTACACTGCCTTCGGTCTGGTCTTGCACCCTCTGCTCTTTCCGTGCTTTGTCCCATCCCCCCACCCCAAGTTTCTGCAGAGCACACATGGTCCACCATCAACCCCCATCTGGTGAAACTAACTAAATTCAGGATCACTGCTTACCTGCACTCATTCGATTCCTCTTTTTTCCACCTGTGGAACCAACTTCCACATTCTCTTCTATCTCATTCTTCCCTCCAGGTTTTCAAGACACCTGTTCATCACCATGCAGCTCACCGGATGACGGGATTGGGGCAAAGTCTTCGGGACCCCCAATCTTTGATGATAGGAGGGAAACCACGAGGTAACCTTCCAGGGTCAGATTGCGGGAGGTGTGTCGGGGTGGTGCTATGATGTCGTCCACCAGACGGTGGTCTCCTCAGGTTAACCTGAGGCGGTCCCTTTGGGTGGGTGCCTGGAATGTCCTATCCCGGAGAGGATGACCACCTATCTGTTATCATCTGAGCTCAAGTGTTTGGACATCGGTATTGCTCAAGGATGAGAGGGTAACTGAGGAGTTTGCGAACAGACTGAGTGGAGATTTGCGGGGTCTGGGTGCTTTGAGGAATCCTGAAGAGTTGCAGAGTACCTTCAAGACCACCGTCCTTCATGTTGCCGGAAGATGTCTTGGAACTCACTGCAGGGCGAAGAAGAATTTTGTCTCTCAAGGGACACTGGATACCATTGACCAGAGTCGCAGGGCCAGGCTGAATGGCAGAGCTGAGCTGTTCAGGGAGCTTTGGCGTAAAACTGTACGTGTGGTAAGGGTGGACAAGGAGGCCTATGTGCGAGCAATCTGTGAGGGGGTAGAGCATCACCTGTGGTCAAGTGATTCTTGTCCTGCTTACAGGGGAATTTGCACATTGTGTTCATCCAAGTCTGACCCTCAGTGTACTGCAGTTAGAGCAGAGAGTGGTAGGCTCTTGACAGAAGAGTCCAAAGTGAAGACCCGCTGGGCTGGTTACTTTGAGCGGTTGTACCAGGCTGATCCACCAGCTGTCGAGGTGGATGTCAGGGGTGTTACTATCCCTCTTGCTGACCCTCCAATCAACTGTGGTCCACCTTCATTTGTGAAAACACAGGCTGCGGCGAACTGGTTGAAATGTGGTAAAGCTCTGGGGATCTGTAGCATCCATGCTTAACATCTCCAGGCTGGTGGAAATGCTGAACTTGTGTTGTTGCATGCAGTTCTGTGCTCTGTTTGGAACACAGACATCATCACATCTTCCATGTGATGAAGTTTTGTGAAGATTGATTTGAAATTGTGACCTGGAGGCAATTGACGTACAAACAAACAGAAAAACGGACAGAATTACGCACACGACCAACCAACATACTTGAAAAATCTTCGATTTTCACAAGTGACAATAAAGATGTCATGCATAGTATGATAATTGTGAAATCCAAATAAACATTCGTTGGAAACAGCAATTTGGTAATTCGGAAAATTTGACCTACGAAGTGTTTTACATGATGGAATGTTGCGCCTAACAAATTTGGTTAATCCATTTTATAATTGCCACTTTAAAGGTGTTTTATATGTTTTGGGTGGTATTCATGTTGACCTTTAACTAATTTTGACCAGATTTTATACATATACACTACACATAGGTATAAATAAGCTGTGTAAATTTCAACCTGACATTTTAAAATATTCCTGAAGTTCAGCATTAATAAATTCACAAAAAATATCCCATTCGATTATAATGGGATGAAATTGTTGTCATGGACACCGTTTTCTCTTTGCCATGAGGAACTCTTTCTCTGCCACGTGTGACCTTTTGTATTCCACATCCACATGGGACAGGTTTGCCTGGATGGAATACAGCAAAATAAGGAAGGTACCGTCACGGTCATTTTGCCTTTGTTCCTGGTTCAAGAGGCTCAGCATGTGCTTTGGAAAAGAGTTTAGCCATGAAATCCACGTACTGCTGTTTAATGGCTGGTTTATTATCCAGAAGTTGGCAAAGAAACTTTAAGCATTTGATTGCAAGAGGTCCATTGTCTGGAAGTTTTACATCGTATCTGAAAGGTAACAGAACCACCCAATTGGCATTGTCATTAAAGATGAATCCATCCTCCATGATCATGAGAAAACGGTTACCTTCAATGGAGCGACCCAGCTTGTCATCATTCCTTGTTCACTGAAAGATGTCACTGCTGATGCCGTTGGTGTAGGCTCTGTGGTCGCAGCATCTCCAGACAAGCTGACCTGAAGGTACGTGATGATGTGGAAGGATGACATCCTTGACGGTGATATTATTAGGGCATGGTGAGCAGACTGATGGTCTTCCATTGTTGAGAATGTGGGTGCGATAGACCTCCACTTGCTCAGGGCTGTGGACACCATTCAGACATACATCGCCAATTATCATCCATCCAAGGTTCACACGCTGTGCCCACGGAGCATTGGGTGTTCCATTCTGAAATTCTCTGATCTTAAGCAGCTGAGGAACATCACATTCAATTAATGGCAAGATGGTCACTTCTGGGTCAGGTTCGGGAAACATTTCAGCGATAGAATGTGCAGTATATGTGAGTGGAGTCTTGTGATCTCCGGTATTGGAATCTCGTAGGAATTACAAGGAATAGCATTGCACTCTGTTAGCTCCAGGAGCAGCAGGTGGACAATTCCATCAAAATATTCGATGACTAGATTCCTGACACACCTACCACTGGCTGCCATAGTTCCAGAGCAGATTTTGAGTTCATAAGGGACTGGATTATTGACACATTGAAGTAGTCAAAGAGTTTGCTGTAGCCCAGAGACCGATTTGACTGGTCATCCAATACAGCATAAGTTTTCAGGATTATAACGATGAATACTTTCACAAGACACATATTGGAACAAGACCTTCCTCTGGATCCACTCCGACCACAAATGTCCGTACATCTGTTAAACACCGAGGGTCGCTCTTCGCCATGCTTTCAAACCATTCCAACACTCTCAGGGTTTGAAGAGTCCCTAATAAATTGCCTCCCTGCTGGTCCATCGAGGGGAGTACAATTGGCCTCATGAAGTGCTGAGCAATGAGAACAACGTCACACTGAGAACAACGTAATTTTACTTGACACTCCTTAGCTGAATGGTTAGTTGACAGAGCACATCTGCTACATATTTCTATTGGTTAAGATTGATGAGTCTGGATTGCAATGTTTTTGCTTTGAATGTTCTCCAATGTGCAAGAGGATGTTTGGTCCTGTGAATTGGGCAGAATTGTTGTGGATCTTCCATTTGACGACGAGTGTGCTGATTTTCAGAAGATGATGTGGCTGCTGTGGTCGGTTGCTCGACAATCTGTGGCAGCAATTCACCCATGACCTCGGTCTTGCTTACTCTGACTCTTGGACTAGTGCAGCTTTCACCTTAGTAGCCGAAGAACGTGGTCCATCATCATATCCCAAGGAAACCATCAGACTGAGGTCATTTTTAATCTTTGCATTGCGCCGAATTTAGGATGCGAGCATCGAAAATGGCAGAAAGGTGACATTGTGGGTTTCTTTATTCTTGAAGACCTCCATCCTCCAACAATCCACAAGGTCATGTCGAAGCTTCGCTATGATTGGTTTGAGGAAGAGGAACAAAGATATATCCAAAGTTGCAAGTCCAGAAAGGGAACCACCGTTTTTGGCGGCCTCTATTTCCTCGACGGTGTCGTTGATCTTCCGCAAAGTTTTGCGGTCATGAGGAGAGACTTGAGGCAAAAGTTCCAGCTTGTTTAGCAATGATTGTGTAACTGCTTCATCGCTGCCAAATCTTTCTTGCAGGCGATTCCACACCAAAATCAGGGTTAGAAATGTAGACTTGGATAAGACGCTCTACGAGTGCATTGGATTCCGAACCATCAGCCATATGTTGAACAATTAGGCTAAGCTGTTCATCGTATGCTCGTGGTACTCCTCTGATCATGTTCTAGAAGGCTGCATGCCATGTCCTCAATTTCTCAGGCTTATCGTCAAACACAGAAATCCTAGTTGAAACTGAGTCTCAATGAGACAGATAGTTTCCACAGTCCTGCATGGAAGGCATCACTGTTGGCATGATTGATGGCTTGACCCAATAATGAATGGTGAGACACTGGTAATGTTGTTGCCGGATGTGCATTGTATGACCTCGCAGCATATGTGGGTACAGCATCAGGGAACATTGGCTTTGGTGAGAAATATCCCGATTGGTTGTTGGTTGTAATCCAAGTGGATGGTGAAGTAAGGTCAGTATACACAGTGGGATACCGAGCAGCCGTAACCGGAGCCGGGTTCGTGACCCACAAGCTCATAATGGGGCATGTTAACACAGCGGGGGTCAATGTGCAACCGTGACACGCAGCATTGGCAAAGGACGACGACACAAAGGTTGTGTTTAAGGCATTAGTTGGTGTCTGGTGGGTTTTGTTTGATGGACTCGGAGTTGGCATGATGTCGCACTGAGCAGACAGAACTTGCTTGTTGGACTTGTTTGATGTCCATGAGTTCTTCATGGATGCTGGTGCTGCAGCATTGACAGCTGGTGAAAGGGGGTCTTTCTGAAATGATACTGGTTTGAGCAACGTAGCTGGGTCAGCACGTACCCGGCTATCCATTGGAATACCTTCAGTATCGTCTTCAGACAGAATGTATGCCAGTGAAAACATGGCATCCCTGGACAACAGCATTCCCACCTTCTCCGCATGTGTAGGTAATCCAACTGCCGAAATGTCGAATCCGCACCAGCAAAGAGCCTCAGACATCACTTCCAAATTGACCTGAGCTACGGCAGCTTCTTCCTCCCACTTCCACTGTTTGAGATGTATCTGTTGCTGCATCGATGTCACTCGGTGTTGTATACTGCATCTGTTGCTGCTTGAGATGCATCGGTTGCTGCTCGAGATGCACCTGTTGCTGCTCGAGGAGCAATCGGTTGCTGCTCGAGATGTACCTGTTGCTGCTCGAGGAGCAATCGGTGAAGAATTACTTTAAAATTGCAGTATCCGGATCCAGATCTGGATCTTCACCAAAATCTAAGCAATTCGTTAGTGTCACACACCCAAACTGTCCACCAATTTTCGTCCGAATCCATCAATAACTTTTTGAGATATCCTGCTCACAGACAAGGACAGACAGACAAACAGATGTGAAAACATAAGCTCTGACCACCTTTGGTGGTAGAGGTAAGAAGGCACCACCAGGACTTGGAGGTGAGAGACAGGATGAAGAGTACAGCATTAAGGGGAGGCAGATGATGTTTTCTGGCTCGCTTGGTGATGGAAACCGTTGTTGTCAGGCCTTTAAAATGACATAATGTTGCTCTCCATCTGGAATTGATTTTCCCTGGAATTGATGAGAAAGAATTATGCAAATCGAGGACTTGCTAAAGGTACCCCTCAACTAATGTTGTCAACAGCATACATTCCTCACCCAAAACCTTGTCCTTTCACCTTTCTTTTGTCTCGATGATGCCATACAGGGGAAAATGTGTATAAAGATGAAGATTTAAAATTCTGCCTTGAATACTGTTCTTTCTTAGGAGATGTTTTTGGGAATTTTCAAATAATTCTTCTTCCTTTCCTCATGTACATATACCTGGGGGTGCAGCCCAGGGGTGAAGGGGGTCTCCCCCGAGCTATTTTTATTTATTTATTTATTTTGATGAACCATACTCTTTACAGAGGGTTATACTGAGTGGTTTGCCATTGCCTTCCCAGCATTGTTTGTCAGTGCTCTAATCATTTTAAATGCTGAATCTCAAGCAAGGAAGCAGCAAGTTCCATTTCTAAAGTTTTGGGTATGACTTCGTTGGAAAGGGTTTGAACAAAAAAGGAAAGGGGCCAGGGATTGAACCACTGACCTCCCAGACTCAGAGCCAACACTCCAACCATTATGCCATGGAGCCTGGTATCACCTGACACTACATAGAGTGTAATATCTACCAATATATTTTCTGCTCCATTTATATAGTAATTTCTGCAACATGACAGGGCAACGAGGGATTCCCCTATCATCGACCCCTCCTTTTAAAAAAGAATTCTGCTTGCGATCCTTTAGATATGTCATTACTCTCCTTAGAATTCCTTTACAAACATCTGTTTTTGCTGACATTTGCTGGCTGTAGGAAGTGATGAATGTTTTTAACCTTGTTTGGATATTTTGTTGCACTTATGGGACAGATTCCTAACTTTCAAACCCCCCAAAAAACCTTCAACATAACATTATTGTTTTCTTATGTAATTGTTCTTTGATGACTTGATTTTTTTTTCTGGTAAACATTGTATATATATATATATATATATATATATATATATATATATATATATATATATATATATATATATATATATATATATACACACACACACACACACACACACACACACACACACACACACACACACACACACACACACACACACACACACACACACACACACACACACACACACACACACACACACACACACACACACACACACACACACACACACACACACACACACACACACAGCATGTGGCATTTATATCTGACTCATTTGCAATATTTCGAGCCAGAAACAGTCTTGGCATAACTAATTATTGTTTTCTTTGTTTTACAGATAATACTTGAAAATTTTTTAATGATGGAGCACTTGAAATGCAATGAGCATTTTTTTTTTTAATGCAATGAACATGTCAATTTCACAAACAAGGACATCATGACAGATGAGGCACACTTTGACGTGGAAGATTTAACTCCACCAGATTTCTTCCTATGGGGATTACTGAAGGGAAAAGTTTATAAGGAACATCAAACATCGATTGATAAATCGAAGGCAAACATCACTGCAACCATCCGCTCTATTGATCAAGAGACGTTGCTTGTGGTAATGAACAATATGATGATCTGCTGTCGTGAATGCACGAATTAGAAAGGGGCCCATTTGTCTCATGTAATTTTTAAGAAATAAAGAATCAAAATTGATTTTAAAAAACTCGAAGTATGTGCCTATGTTGTCTCGAAATTATATATATATATATATATATATATATATATATATATATATATATATATATATATATATATATATATATATATATATATATATATATATATAATCAAGATAACTAAAAAGAAGCTTATTCAAAAGCCATATCTGCAACCAACGGTCCTTCGATCCATTTTGGCTATGTCATATAAACAACACATTTGGGACTCAAACGGATATTGTATCATTAAAAAAATAATTGTGGCAATTATTAATTACTTCAAACATGTGAAGTTGATTCATTTTTGGAAAAATGTTAAACGGGTAAGCAATTATGTGGAAAAAAATTATGACGGCGTTTTATTCCAATTTTACTTTGCTTTGGATGTACTTTTTGTTGTTGGTTAAGGTGATAACAAGGGAAGACGCAGAGTTATTCGAAGTATATGACTGATTATTTGTTTAACTTTGATTTGATAACACTTTGGCACAATCAACCTCGTTTTCTACTTGATCTTATTTGCATCCTATAATATTAATTTGCAATTGGTCAACGGCTTTGACACCAATACAAATTTCTATTACAGACTCTTGGCATCAAAAAGATACATATATTGAACAAACAGTTTCAACTGGAGCACCTCACTGCTACTGGAGCATTTAAATTGCATCAGATGTGACAATAAATGTGAATCGTTGCTCCCAGTTTTCCGGTTCGATGATAGATCATTCCATTTGCATTTTTGCCTCCTTCATCCAAACCCCATCTTGGATCCTGTGCAGGCATGGGCAACTTGCTAGTATCATTCAATAACATTTTGAAAAATATCAGGATCATTTTCATTTTTTTTAAATAAATGCTTCATGCTCATGAAAGGGTTATGACACAGAACAAAATCAGGACACAACAAAACAAAGGAAACAGCAGGAGAAGGAGGAAACACCAACAGCAGGGTGGAGGGAGAGAGTAGATGGAGATGGACAAACAAGGGATGCAGGTAACGACGAGGGGTAAGGGAGAACGTAAAGGATGGACAATATGGATACATCAGCAACATTTTTGGAGGGGTGAGGCATGGTTTGACAGGGAGAGAAAACATCATGATTTTGGATGGGGATGACTTGAGATGATCGTGAACAACAGTCTTGAAGCCGTAGAGGGAAGAATGAGATTAAAAAGAATGTGGAACGTGGTTCCAAAGGCAGGAAAAAAAAGGAGGAATAAATGAGTGGAGGTGAGCAGTGGTTCTGTAATTTGGCAGTTTCACAATGAGGGTGGGAGGGGGGGGGTGACTGCTGGTGGACCGCATCCATCCTGCAGATACCTGTGGTGGGGACAAAGCATGGAGAAGGCAGAGGGTGCAAGACCAGAAATGAAGCAGAAGACAGAGAATACTGACCTGTCGACGATGGCGAAGTGATAGGCCCATCGACTCAGCTTCATTGCGAGAGATTCCAATGATATTGAATACCTTTGTTTCCATGGTGTTAAGCTGAGCAACTTATGAGGTAGGGGAGACAGCCCAGAGGGGAGGGCAGCACTCCATCAAGGTGCGGAATGAAAGTCTTGTCGGTGGATAGGAGCTCAGGTATGCCAAGAAAGGACTTTGAAGGAGGATGCCCAGTTGGCATGCAGCTTTGGAGGTCAACTTTGAAATGTGGCTTGCCTAAGAGAGATCATGGCTGAGAGTGAGACCTAAGATTTTGAGTGACTGCACCTCTTCTTTATTTGCATATGCAGGTATCCCCCACTTAATGAAGGGGTCACCTATATTTTACCCCTTTGTATAGTGAACCTTTGTTATTCAGGTGCTCATTTTCCATTATTTCTTATGAGAAAATTGTACTTCGTTTCCTAACCCTAATTTTCCGGTATATTAGCAAAGCCATATGCTTAGTATAACAATGGTTTTAGTTGCAAGTGACATCACAATATTATTAAGTACCTCATAATAAAGATAGCAACATGATAATAAAGTTAATTAGTTGTAACGCTTACAAAAACTCGAGAGTTCGTGGAACATGATACTCCACGCAATGTTAAGGTACGGTATATACTTCAATTTTAATAAAATCATGATTTATATAGTTGGCCATGTGTGAAATCTGGAGCATGCAGGTACACTCCAACTCTTTGCAAAGTTTGACCTTGAGCCTTATTTATTGTCATGGCAAAAGCTAGCTGAACTGGGCACTGCCATCATTGCCAAACAAAAGGGAAGGGCTCGTCAGTGAACTGGATTGCAATGCAAGGAATTAGCACCATTTTGTGTGATCTTGCAATTGTTGCCGGCATTAGCCGTTCTTTGATGACACACTGTACCAAGAGCCTTGTTTCATTGCAAAGGCCATTCTTAGGGGCATAGTTGCGTAGTAATATGATAAGTATTCCAAGCGTCAGACAAAGTCTATGAGGAGGCAGCCCTGAGACTTCAAGTGAGTTTACGTACTCGATTTGGATTACTACTTCATCTTCATCATCCACAATTGTATTTGTGGTTGAACAAACCCATTCTTCACCAGGAATTTTTATATCAATAGCATTATTGATGTCTTGAACAATAGAGTTGTGAGGCACTAGAATGGCTCGCTCAACCATCTAATTTGGATTGTCACAGTGGTGCAAAAGGTTTGGGAATGTCAACCCAATGAGTGTTGAGAGATCCAGGGGCATGCAGAGCTCTGGAGGCAAATTGACAGCTCCATCGACATTAGGAGGAAGAACATTTCCGATTTGTAAAAGCCATTCCTCCACGACGAATGCACATATTTTCGCGAAGGTTGAAAACTTGGAAGTTCTGCCATAACGGAGCGCTTTAAGCATGTCTCCACAATCTGTGGGTGTGAGGTCTGCTTTACAACGGGAAGAACTTGCCGGAAGTCATCTCCAAGCACAATCACCTTGTCACTGAAAGGCAAATCTTCTTGCGCTGGGTCACACAAAGTCCACTCTACAGCCTCCAGCATGTAACGATGGTCCAGAAGTGCCTCATCCCAGACTATAAGTGCTGCTTGTTCATTACGATCAGGAAGCTCAGTTTGAGCTGAAATGCTGCAGGTGCTGGTGCTAAGTATATCAAGCGGCACTTTAAAACGTGAGTGCACAGTGCGTCCACCTGTAAGGATTGTTGCGGCTGTTCCACTCAAAGCAATGGCCAAAGCCTTTCATTCCTCTTTTTTCCCGCCTTTGGAATAAACTTCCTCACTCTATTCTTTCCCATTCTTCCCTTCAGGCTTTCAAAACAGCTGTTCACCACCACCTCTTATCTTCCCCCATCCAAATCCTCGATCTTTTCTACCCCCGATAATCCACCCAAGCCCACTTCCTTCAATTCTCCTGCTTTCCTTCCTGAAAGTCCCTTTAATGTCCATCTTCCCCTCGCCATGTTCCCCGTCCCATCCCCATCCCACTCCCTTCCACAGTTCACCTAATGTGTCTGTTCCCCACTGTTTTGTCCCTTCCACTCCCGCCCCTCTTGTCTCATGCCTCCTTGCTGTGAGTTGTGTGTTAGCTCTCATACGAGCCTCGACCAAGGTATACAAAAAAAAAAAAAAAAAAAAAAAAAAAAAAAAGCAATGTTGCCCTCATCACAAACTGTAATGTATTGCAATGCCGGGAATTTGAACTGTTTTGTGTGATGCTGCAATTGTTGCCTGGGTGTGTCCCATTACCAATAAGCTTGCTATTGTTTGCCAGGCCAGCCGCACATCATCAACTGTTTCAATAGAGTGCTTGCTTGAGTGCCTAAGCCACTTGGCGAGTGCTCTACAAGCTGCTTGGTAGCGGAACACACCCCTACAGTAGCCATTCACAGCTTCATCACATTTTTAATGCATAAGATATAATACGGTGTTTTTATATATGCAAGGATAATTCAAATTGTGAAGATGAGACTTCCGAAGAGGACCTTCGGTAGCTTGTACATGTTGCTACGTTTGAGCCTGGGGAGGAACTTGTGAAATCTATGTGTCCGGGTTCTTTCCGACATCTTTGTTCTTTGTTCCCTTCACATTTCTGTCCAATTTTTATTTTATTTATTTATTTATTTTTATAATTCTCTTTATTCTTTCTAATTCTTACTTTTTCTTCTCTTTTATCTTTATATTCCTCTCTTTCGTTATCTATCTATCTAAGGAGAAGTGAATTCTTGCTGAAAGTTTTCTGTAAGGCTCACTTGGCTGCACCTGGGTGGGTTTGACGGTTGTGGAGTCGCGGCTCAAACCCAAATCCTTTCCAGGTTCGTGCTGATGACTCCATCTTTGCCCTTTACTTCATCGGGTTCCTTCTTGGTCTTCCGTTTCATTACCAGAAAACCAACATGGCAGACACAGGATTTTCTTCCTGGTCATTGTGGGTGGAGCTCTCCAGCCAATGGGTTTGAAGGCTTTTTCATGGAGAAATTTTTCATTGAAGGCATGCAGCTTCACTCCATTTCTAATATACAAGATGTATAGGTTTTCTTTCTTTTATTAACAAAAGAAACGTACAAAGTATTTGTCCATATGTTACGTTCCGCAGCCGTGTTCCCCTATCCTCATTTATCCACTAAAGTGTTGAGCTTGCACAACACAGTTTTGATGAATGTGCTGTTTTCCTGGAACATAACCCTTGTGTTGGATGAGGGTTTACTCCATATATAAAACACTAAGCTGGCCACCTCTGTCTCTCTGTAGTCTATCCATTCCTAAACCGCTGGACAGAATGAGCTGAAACATGGTTGTTGTACTCTAAGAGGACCCAGAATGGTTGTAGTTGTTAAAAATAATAAAAATAATAATCGGTTTCCTTTGTTTCAGCATAAGTGACCAAGCAATTGTGTATCGTGTCGTGCCGCCATTCCTGCTGGGAGTGAGTATTGCAAGTCATAAAAAATAAAATACCAGTCTGTTAATTCTCTGTAATAAAACTGTCATTCTGCACATCTTATTATCTCTGTATAATACTGTCTTTGTGTCTGTTTTGTATGCACTCCTTAACCGTTGGATGTAATGAGTTGAAACTTGGTGGTTGTACTTGGGCTGTGCAGTGAAACTTTGAGAAAATTAGGACAATTCTCTGGAGGAAACCCATTGACTTCATGCTTGGCTTCCCATCTTGAAAATAATACAGGTTCCCAACATGAATTGGCATGAATTAAGTATCTCAGGACGGTGTCGGCAGGAATTGCGTATTGGGAATGTTTTCTCAATAGACTGAAAAAAAACATGATTCCAAAGAAATAAAATATTGGCAGGAAAACAAGTAGTATGAAGCGAACAAGTGAAGTCAAAGCTGTGGAAGAGCTAGGAGCACTAGTGAAGGTGTCGAGCAACTGACTGTGCGGGCCATGCGGAAGCCCGAGCATCAAGAGAACCAGAAGCACAAGCAAGAGAATGTTGTGCACCTGAACAATCAGCTGCCAACATAGGAACAGCACTTTTACTTGATTTCAATATTGTGCTACGTTGTGCTTTTTTTATTCAAAGTCGAGGCTCGTGGAAGACCAAGTACACTGAACAGATCAGGATTTAACAGACAAAAACAAGACGCAAAACATGCAGGCATGGATTGGACAAGATGGACACAGAAAGAAACTCCAAGGAGGGAAAAATGGAAGAAAGAGGGATTTTGGTGGGGTAAACGAGGGTAGATATCTTAACTTTATGTTAATTTTTATGACCATCACCACCCATCCACGAACTGGATGAAAGTAGATGGTGCCACAGAATAACTAAAATTGCTCAGGGATGCCCCAGAGAATTTGGTGGGCAAGGTGAATATGTAGACAGAGGTATGGATCAATAAAAGGGGAAGTGGGTAAAGAAGGAAGTGGATGAAAAGGTACGGAGTCTATGAATGGGTAAAGAGGGAAATGTAGAGGGGAAGTCAGTGAAGGGAAAGGGGAATAGGTTTGCAGGTGTTCGCTGCTATGGGCCATATATATTTATATATATATGTATATATATATATATATATATATATATATATATATATATATATATATATAGATATATATATATATATATATATATATATATATATATATATACCCTCCTCCCCAGGCCCAACTCTGTCCCACACACACACACACACACACACACACACACACACACACACACACACACACACACACACACACACACACACACACACACACACACACACACACACACACACACACACACACACACACACACACACACTTTCTTCTTCAAGCGCTCAACTGCCCCAAACCCCAAGTCCTCAATCCACCTTCCAACCCCAAGTCCCCCTCTCCCTTCCCAACATCTCAATCTCCTTCTTCCAACTCCATGCACACCCACCTACAAAAACGTGTCCTCCCCTCCCAATTTCTTCCCATTCTTAGCAACGTTACACAAAGACACACAGGGAACTTTGGCACATGAGAAGGCCATTTGGCCTATTATGCCTGCGTTGTTCCTGTCCCCGTTTGTTAAGATCAATGTTAGAAATAAATAAAAATGGAACGTTAATTTCACAATCACTTCAACCTTTCTTCCTTCATCTTCCCTTATTATCCCCTTTCTTCCCTCGGGAATCTCTGAAGTCAACGCTTGAGGGCGGACGAAGCCTCCGAAATCGAGCAATGCTCCCACTTGCCAGATCTTTGAGTCGTGGGTAGATCAAGCGTAATTACTGTGAAGAGGGCATCCCTGTAGAGAGTGCAGGTGCTGAGAGGGCTCGCTCAGGTCAGACCTTTGGAAACGTCTCTGTCAAAGCCATCGAAAATGACAGAACCCATTCAATGTGACATGCTGCCAGCTGTTGTTTCGATTGATGTCTCAAAATCACGACGCTCCATAAATTATCCTGACAATCGAAGATCGGCAGGAAACTCAGTCAGGCTAAAAATAAGGCACAGGCGAGAAGTTCAAAGAGTCATCAAGACGATACGTTTCAGTGCGAAATTTGCCACGGACAAAGAAGGAAGTATATGATAGAGTGTGAAGCTGGAATGACAGACGAAGAAATCTGGACTGTGAGGAGGCTTGGCTAGATTTTACAAAAGTACTGGACGGGGTAGTCCAGGACTGGATACCAAGTACGCACCTAAACAGGCTAGGTGCAAGAACATCTACACGACAGAGAGTTTTGGCTCAGTCTTGGGAGAAACACCAAACATGGAAGAATTTTCTCAAATCAGGACGTGATACTGACCTATCAAGGTACAGGCAGTTGAGGAATGACCTTCCTGCTACCACAAGGAACCTCTGAAAGGATTTTGAGGAGAAGGTAGTGAGGAATGTAAAGGAGAATCCCAAGAAATTCAGGCAGTATGGAAATAGCAGGACAAAAATAAGAGTCAGACTTGGAAATCTGATAAAGGATGACAATACAATTGGCACATCTGATCAGGAGAAGGCTGACACCCTCAGCATGGCATTTGAATGAGTGTTCACCATTGAGGATACATCTCAGATTCCAACGGTTCCTCAACATAGTGTAGAGCTTTTGAACAATATTGCAATGTCTGAGGAGATAGTCAAGAAGAAATTGGAGAACCTGAAAAACAGTAAATCTCCTGGTCCAGATGGAATTCACCCAAGAGTGCCAAAGGAGGTGGCTCAGGGGATAGCCATTCCCCTGACTTTATTCTTCAACAAATCAATGAAAGATGGTGTTCTACCACTTGACTGGAAGGATGCCAACATCACCCCCATGCATAAGAAAGGGAACTGTAAAGAATCCGGGAACTACAGACCTGTCAGCTTAACATCAGTGGTTGCAAAGGTCATGGAGTCCATAGTGAGGGATGTCATCTATCACGATATTACTAAAACTCTCATCTTGTATATATGTATGCATGTATGTATGCATGTATGTATGTGCCCAAAATACAGCCAAAACGGTACATGATAGCGCAAAAATTTGGCCCACCTTACTCACCATTCTCCTGCGGTGTGCAGTTTCAAGTTTCGTTCAAATCAGGCAATGAAAACAATTATTAAAAAAATCAATTCCCGATTCAGTCAAGTACTCTTCGGGATTATTTGATCAATGCAAACAACCTCAGCAGTATAGTTCACTGGAGATAGATAGATAGATAGATATATATATATATATATATATATATATATATATATATATATATATATATATATATATATATATATATATATATATATATATATATATGCCTGGTGTTGGCGCAGTGGTTAGGGCAGTGGCTTGGGACCCAAAAGGTACTGAGTTCAAGCCCCGTTGGGTCACTGAATTAATATATGTATATGTATATATATATATATATATATATATATATATATATATATATATATATATATATATATATATATGTGTATATATAAACCAAGTCGAAAACACCAGGGGGTTGACTCAGCCTGCCATCCTTCCGAGGTCGGCGAAATGAGCACCAGTTGTACTGGGCCCGGTGTATGCCCCGGTTAGAATAGGTGTACCATATCCCTCTGTGTCGTAAGAGGCGACCAGGGTTGCGTCAGGAAGGGCATCCGGCGTAAAACATATGCCAAATCACTATGCGGATCATACGGATGATCCGCTGTGGCGACCCCTACCGGGAGCAGCTGAAAGAAGAAGAAGATATATATATATATATATATATATATATATATATATATATATATATATATATATATATATATATATATATATATATATTTATATATATATATATATATATATATATATATATATATATATATATATATATATATATATATATATATGTATATATATATATATATATATATATATATATATATATATATATATATATATATATATATATATATATATATATATATATATATATATATATATATATACACAGTGGGGAGAACAAGTATTTGATACACTGCCGATTTTGCAGGTTTTCCCACTTACAAAGCATGTAGAGGTCTGTAATTTTCATCATAGGTACACTTCAACTGTGAAAGACGGAATCGAAAACAAAAATCCTGAAAATCACATTGTATGATTTTTAAATAATTAATTTTCATTTTATTGCATGAAATAAGTATTTGATACATCAGAAAAACAGAACTTAATATTTGGTACAGAAACCTTTGTTTGCAATTACAGAGATCAGACGTTTCCTTTAGTTCTTAACCAGATTTGCACAGAGTGCAGCAGCGATTTTAGCCCACTCCTCCATACAGATCTTCTCCATATCCTTCAGATTTCGGGGCTGTCACTGGGCAACACAGACTTTCAGCTCCCTCCAAAGATTTTCTATTTGGTTAAGGTCTGGAGACTGGCTAGGCCACTCCAGGACCTTGAGATGTTTCTTTCGGAGCCACTCCTTAGTTGCCCTGGCTGTGTGTTTCGGGTCGTTGTCATGCTGGAAGACCCAGCCACGCCCCATCTTCAATGCTCTTGTTGAGGGAAGGAGGTTGTTGGCCAAGATCTCGCGATACATGGCCCCATCCATCCTCCCCTCAATACGGTGCTGTCGTCCTGTCCCCTTTGCAGAAAAGTATCCCCAAAGAATGATGTTTCCACCTCCATGCTTCAAGGTTGGGATGGTGTTCTTGGGGTTGTACTCATCCTTCTTCCTCCAAACACGGCAAGTGGAGTTTAAACCAAAAAGCTCTATTTTGGTCTCATCAGACCACATGACCTTCTCCCATTCCTCCTATGGATAATCCAGATGGTCATTGGCAAACTTCAGACGGGCCTGGACATGCGCTGGCTTGAGCAGAGGGACCTTGCGTGCACTGCAGGATTTTAATCCATGATGGCGTAGTGTGTTACTTATGGTTTTCTTTGATACTGTGGTCCCAGCTCTCTTCAGGTCATTGGCCAGGTCCTGCTGTGTAGTTCTAGGCTGATCTCTCACCTTTCTCATGATCATTGAGGCTCCACGAGGTGAGATCTTGCATGGAGCCCCAGACCGAGGGAGATTGACTGTTATCTTTAACTTCTTCCATTTTCTAATAATTGCGCCAACAGTTGTTGCCTTCTCACCAAGCTGCTTGCCTATTGTCCTGTAGCCCATCCCAGCCTTGTGCAAGTCTACAATTTTGTCCCTGATGTCCTTAGACAGCTCTCTGGTCTTGCCCATTGTGGAGAGGTTGGAGTCTGATTGATTGAGTGTGGACAGCTGTCTTTTATGCAGAAAACGAGTTCAAACAGGTGCAGTTAATACAGGTAATGAGTGGAGAATGGGAGGGCTTCTTAAAGACAAAACTAACAGGTCTGTGAGAGCTGGAATTCTTACTGGTTGGTAGGTGATCAAATACTTATTTCATGCAATAAAATGCAAATTAATTATTTTAAAATCATACAATGTGATTTTCAGGATTTTTGTTTTAGATTCCGTCTTTCACAGTTGAAGTGTACCTATGATAAAAATTACAGACCTCTATGTGCTTTGTAAGTGGCAAAACCTGCAAAATCGGCAGTGTATCAAATACTTGTTCTCCCTACTGTATATATATATATATATATATATATATATATATATATATATATATATATATATATATATATATATATATATATATATATATATATATATATATATATATATATACTGGGCCACTGAATTAATACACCAGGGGGTTGACTCAGCTTATCATCCTTCCGAGGTCGGCGAAATGAGTACCAGTGTACTGGGCTGGTGTATACCCCGGTTAAAATAGGTGTACCATATCCCTGTGTCATAAGAGGCGACCAGGGTTGTGTCAGGAAGGGCATCCGGCGTAAAACATGTGCCAAATCACTATGCGGATCATACGGATGATCCGCTGTGGCGACCCCTAACGGGAGCAGCCGAAAGAAAAAGAAGAAGATATATATATATATATATATATATATATATATATATATATATATATATATATATATATATATATATATATATATATATATATATATATGTCGCACCATATGGGGAATGCAGAGTTGCGGGAAGTGATTGAGGAGATCGACCTTGGAATTATCATGGATAGGGATTTGAGCTTCCATAAGCATATGGCAGTTCAGATTAACAAAGCCAACCAAACATGGGCTAATCAAACGATCCTTTGTGGGTCTAAATGAAGAAACCCTCCCTGTGATGTTCAAGGCACTGGAATGGCCATTGTTGGAGTCTGACAACATTGCCTGGCACCCTAAGTTCCTGATGGTTATTGATTCAGTTGAGAAGGTCCAGAGATGAGCTACAAGTATGATTCCCACCCTCCATGAACTTTCCTATTGATGTGAATTTTTTAAACCCACCTTGTTGTGATCATTGTCCTCCTGAAGGATTCTAACTGGCCGATTGTGGAATCTTATTTGACTTCAGACAGAGTTTAACGTTTGTCCGATTTGATTATAAAATCCTACAAAAACCCTATCGACACTGATAAAACTGATGTCCACACAAGTCCTTCCTTGTGAAACAATTTATTTCCTAATTATACACCATACACTTCTCACCCTTGTACAATGAACTTAAGAATTCCCATTGATTGCAATATTATTTGGTTCTATTTCATTTATTCTTACTTCAGTTAACAGTTAAACCAACCCGATTCAATTCACTTCTACATTACATCAGAGAGTTTTATTCTAACTTGGTACTTGGTCAGTTCCAAGGAGTACAAGCCACTGAGATATTATACTTCCTCACGTGCTTGCACTGAAAACAATTTTACATTTCAAAGCATTTTATCCTTTCATGAGAGAGAGGTTGGGGGATATTCACCCAGACTATAGACGTGTCCTTTAGACGAAAAGCCACTTCATACATTTTCTAAGCAAAGGTTCATTTATCAGCTCGGTCACTCTGCTCCAGAACAACACATTTCTTATCATTTAGGGCAAAAGTCTTTTGGCCAGAAATGACAGCCAATTCAACTTGCAGCATAAAAGTTACATTTCTGAAACTCCATTTGTTACAATTTCAAATACATTAATATAAATTTTTTTCCCCCCACACTATCCAGAGAGACTCCGCTGTTTGAATATGTTTTTGCTTTTCTACCACCGCCGCTGCCATGGTGATATGATTCAAATATTTAAGGTGCTACACGGAATCAACCAGATTAGACCACAACATTTCTTCACTCCAGCTCAATACCCTTTTACGTGAGGCCACTCCCTGAAACTCTTTGTGCCGAGGTGTAAGCTAGACGTGACGAAAATTTGGTTCAGTCAGAGGGTAGTCGATACCGGAATAGTCTTCCTCGGAATTGTGTGGAAGCCCTGGCCATAGAAGCTTTCAAACAGGGTCTAGACAAGGTTTGGTGGGATGAGTGTTTCCACTTGCACTGACCATCATCCAATCATGAGCACTACATCCTGTACCAACCATAAAATTAACCAAGTGCCATCCATAGTGCAGACCGGAATATCTACATAACTACTGATGATGATGATGACGATGATGATGATGATGATGATGATGATGATGATGATGATGATGATGATGATGATGATAATTCATGGACCGGTGTTTGTGTTTGCTTGTCGCACGATACTCCTCCTACAGTCGTGGGTCGATCACATCCAGACTTTCTACATAGGATCAGCATGACCCCAATTAGTGTTTCGGGTGTTTTTATCTTTGCCAGTCGTCTTGGGGGTGGGTGGGTGTATGCAAGTTCTCTATGTAAATGTGTATCATGAAACGCCATCTCCAGGTGGGTGAGAGTATTACAAGTCTCCACCATTTCAAGTACAGTATTCCTGTCCCCACATTTTCCACCCCAGTGAGGTGTTTTGAATTATAAGCAGTAGGTATGTTTTTGTTTCATGCACATAACCCAAATTGTTTTGTTTTTACCTATATAGAGCTGTTACGTATACACCGCCCAAATAAATGGATTAGACCCCTTGAGCCGTAGACCTTTTGACCAATTAGACCCTTTAGATCTCTTAAACCTCTTTAGACCCGAACTACTATTCGAAAATATCCTTCCGATCTTTATTATTATACCCCTTAGGACCTCTTAGACCTGAAAGACCCTTATAGAGTCCTATAGACCCTTTAAAACACTTACACCGTTTTGACACCTCAGAACCTTTATACCTGTAGGTATATTAGACCCCTTTAGATGCAGACCACACAAACATCGATAGTTTTCTTGCAATACACAGACGATACTTTTTCCAGCAAGGAATGTGCAATCTCCACCCACCTGGAGGCTGGGTGCTCTGCTAGTTTGAAAATAATTTATATATTGGTTCACTGAATTGGTTAGATTTCGGCTCATTTGGGCGACCATTTTTTACATGATATTTGGGCGCTGGGTTTAGGCCATAATACTAGGGTTTCTTGGCCATAATACTAGTCGGTTTTGGTCATACCATAATACTGGTGGGTTTAGGCCATAATACTGCGGTTTCCTGGCCATAATACTGGTCGGTTTTGGTCATACCATAATAGTGGTGGGTTTTGGCCATAATACTGGGGTTTCTTGGCCATAATACTGGTCGGTTTTGGTCATACCAGAATACTGGTCGGTTTTGGCCATAATACTGGGGTTTCTTGGCCATAATATGAGTCGGATTTGGTCATACCATAATACTGGTGGGTTTTGGCCATAATACTGGGGTTTCTTGGCCATAATACTGGTCGGTTTTGGTCATACCATAATACTGGTGGGTTTTGGCCATAATACTGGTTGGTTTTGGTCATACCATAATACTGGTCGGTTTTAGTAATAATACTGGGGTTTATTGGCCATAATACTGGATGGTTTTGGTCATACCATAATACTGGTCGGTTTTGGTCATAATACTTGGGTTTCTTGGCCATAATACTAGTCGGTTTTTGGTCATATCATAATACTGGTGGGCTTTGGCCATAATACTGGACGGATTTGGTCATACTATAATACTGGTGGGTTTAGGCCATAATACTGGGGTTTCTTGGCCATAATACTGGTCGGTTTTGGTCATACCATAATACTGGTCGGTTTTGGCCATAACACTGAATTGATATGTATTGGAGTAAGTATATTATTTCTTTAGATTTTGCAAGTATGCAAGACATCTTTCTTTCTTGTTTGTTTGTCTGTCTGTCTGTCAATTGCCTACAGGCCACATTTTTACTCTGGTCTTCATGACAGTTAACTACCCGATAAGGGTGATAATAATGTTCGTGTTACAGTAATGTGGTAAAGGAAATCTGGGGGCAATTGGCACAGCAGTATGGAATTGTACAAATGTGTGTGTGTGTGTGTGTGTGTGTGTGTGTGTGTGTGTGTGTGTGTGTGTGTGTGTGTGTGTGTGTGTGTGTGTGTGTGTGTGTGTGTGTGTGTGTGTGTGTGTGTGTGTGCTTTGTATGTATGTTTAAAGCTCCATAAGGAATTTTGCACTTAATAACATGGAATATTTCTCCATGTCTAAAAACAACATCAGAAGACGACCGAGAAGCAGGGGATTTGCATTGGCGGCATCGTATAACAAGGGAAGTACATCATCCTAAAATGACATGCTTGTATTTATGTGGAATGGGCTGGCAGGATGGCCTGGCTGGACGTACACTCACCTCTAAGCTGTCTGGCCTGGGTTAGAATCTTGGTGCAGCTGTAAATTGTCATCCTGGTGTTTCACACGCAGGGTGATTCATCAGGGTGTATGCTGTCCGGATGGGCATTAAACCGGTCATCTCATCTAACAGCATTAGTTGGTGGACATTAATGATCCCTCGGTCCCACTTCACACAGAGTAGGAGAGCTTTCGCCTTCGCCATGGCCAAATTACAAATTACTGCCCCAACTTCTTCGTCGAACGTGAGGCCTGTTCATGAAAGACTTGGACTTTAACCTCCCATGGCCAACCCCACAAGAACGTCAGATTAATTGTGGCCATTAAAGAAGAAAAAGAAGAATAAAATGAAGATATTTACGTGAATATTTGAAAATATATTTGAAACCTCTCATGCTGCGACTTCATTGTAGTACATACAGCTGAATTAATATGTACGTGTGTTTTGACCTGAATACTGATGGGTTTTGGCCATTTACTGAATTCCGGTGACTTGCACGAACCTGCGGGCTCGATTATTGTCAACCTTCTGGTATGATATGGACTATTGCCAAAACCGAGGTTTCAATACCTTCAATCCTGGCAGGCGGTTACAACACGATGCCCACTCAGTCTCGGTGGTCACTACCTGAGCTTTGCCTGCTGGATGGCTGAGTAGTTGGTGGTGTCTTCATTTTATTCATGCAAAATGGCAAAGCTCATGAAAAAGTGAGGAGACACAAAGGGCAAAAAGGCAATATACTTGACAGTAAGGGGATGAATGAACTCGAGGAGTGGAGAAACTAAGGGAGGATACTTCAAGTTAGTGAGTTGTGTAATGAGAGTGGTGCGGTGGGGTAGGAGGGATTAGGGATAGAAAAGAGGTGTCGAATCCGAACCCCCCAACCTGAAACCCTGGATGGAAGAGTGGAGAGGGTTAGAATCCTCCAAAAACACCAGTCTTTGGCGAACTGCTTTGGTCGGTGACTGACGAAAGCAACGAAGGAAAATCAATAAACCTATCTGCTGAATCGTTCATGGTTCTCAATAAAACCCTTCATCCATCTGAACATGTGGTACTGTTCAACATGATCTGCAGGCACAGCAGCTATAACCTGATCAACACTCTGCCTTGTTCCAATTCCAAAGCACACATGGTTAAACCACCTTCCTAACTCACAATCGTATATTAAATTAACTCCGAATGACTACAAGTCATCGAATCACGACTGACTGAAGCTGTATTTGTTTCCTGCTGAAAAATGTATAAATATGACGCTTAAATACTCGTATGACATCACATAAATGTTAAATATGTTATTAGATTATAAAGGACACCCAATGGGTTCAAATTAAAGTTCAGGAAAGATAGGATAACTGTGAGGATGATCGTCAGACAGCCAGTTGTGAAACGCTGTCGCTTTGCATGACTGGTGACGTTGCGGTGTGTGACGCTTGCAGAAGACGTTTCGTAAATCATGTGTATGTGGCAACCAACGGCAGGTGTTCATGAGACCTTTGGTATTGCTCGGAATGGAAATTTTTTGACCATGTTAAACTTATTGACAAAGGAGAAGTTTAGATTCATTTTTACCTTTCAAAGTGAAATTGGAACGAGAAGCGAACTGTATAATTTGGTTCCTTTCAATCAAACAGGTGCAAGATGTTTGCCCTCTTCTGCTCTGCTTCCTCGTTTGAGTAGAGTTAATGATTTAAAGAAACAGGAGTCAGAAGAGTCGATAAGCGAAGAAAAAGTGCAAAGGGTTGATTTGGGTGGTGTGTCCCACCTGAACACGTGGCTCATGCAGGTGTACCAGGTTCAAATTGCATAACTCTGTTGATGTATAGGCCGACCGAGCTATACTATGAGAGCCGTGTGTGTGTGTGTGTGTGTGTGTGTGTGTGTGTGTGTGTGTGTGTGTGTGTGTGTGTGTGTGTGTGTGTGTGTGTGTGTGTGTGTGTGTGTGTGTGTGTGTGTGTGTGTGTGTGTGTGTGTGTGTGTGTGTGTGTGTGTGTGTGTGTGTGTGTAGCCATTTTTCTCAGAGATGGCTAAACAAATCTTTGTCCAACTTTCATAAAACTTTCAGAAGAAAGTTTGAGGCAAAAAAAAAATTCAAAAGTAAAAATATATATAGTTCGATTTTATATTTTATTTGTATTTTTTATTATTATCGTTCGAAAGTGCCGAAGCCTTTTTGATTAATGAGTTATATTCAAGTACACATACGTATAAGTAAATACAAAATAATTACCAGACATTTAAATACAAATAAACCTCTTCTGGAAGTCGCCAAAGTTAGCAATACATCTTCAACTTCTTCTTCTTCCTGAGCGGCACCATATTTATAGATCGGGGTCAAACTTCACCCAGAAACATCGGAACATCCTCGAGCATCCATTTGATGAATAACATCAAATTCCATTTCTAAGGTAACACTTTTACAATGCCTCTTACCCAATATAATCTGCAGGGTGTTTACAAAGTCCCGTTACCCCCTCTGCAGAACCCGATAGATGAATATAATGAACACACAAGAGGTAGAAATGTAAACTATGCATGCACAAAACATTTATTGTAATAAAAACCAAAGTATTAATATATATATATATATATATATATATATATATATATATATATATATATATATATATATATATATATATATATATATATATATATATATATATATACATATACACATACAGTCCATTGGGATCATACTCTGTGCAGAGCGTTGGTGCTGCCGAAGCAGTCTTCTTGGCTATTGGGCACAATCCTGGACAGGTCGCCACTCTGACACAGGATACTTGAATGACTCAGTCATCCCAGCAAGCTGGGAGTCATTTTGTATATATATATATATATATATATATATATATATATATATATATATATATATATATATATATATATATATATATATATATATATATATATATATATATATATATATATATATATATATATATATATATATATTGTTGCGGTTGTGGAAATTCGCAAACCACCATTCAGGTCCCGTAGGTGAGATATCTCTGTAAGTACATGTGTAGCTAGCCCCAAACCCGTTGTTTAGAGGGAATAAATGTGATTCATTCGGGCTGCGACCCTTTGAGATAGCCGTTTTTCTGTTCTATCTTTATTTTGAACCAACCACGTCTCAACCGCCATCACAAAACAACCACCAACCACAACGCCGCTTCACAACAACAACAATGCCAACAGCCACGATCTTTACCTTCACAATTCGCTCCCGCAAACATCGCATCACCGCCATTCCAAACGGCACCATGGCCATAAACCACCACCATAAACCCTCCACCACCTTCACCTCTCTCCTTCTGCGGCCATTCCCGCACCACCTGTGAGCACCGAGCGTCAGACTGTCCTGGGCTCGTACGGGACGCGCGCCGAGCCGCGAGTGCAAAATGCGGCCTTTCCGAGGAGAATTCGGATCAGGAATGCGACACGCCCACTTCTGATCCGTCCAATCAGCAAGCGCGGGGCGGTTTGGCCCCGCCTCCAGGCGCGTCTGTGTGGAATCGAGATATGCAAATTCTAGTATCAGGGGAGATTCACGCCCCTTTTTCTCCGTCCAATGGCCGAGCGTGGCTCCACCCCCGAGCTTGTTCTGATCCAGAAATTTGCATATGGGTTCTCCTGCCGGCTATAAAGTGCTGAGCGCAAGGCGAATCTCAGCGGAGTCGGCCTTGGAAGAGCGAAGAGTCGGCCTTGGAAGAGCGGAGAGTCGGCCTTGGAAGAGCGGAGAGTGGCAGAAGAGCGGAGAGAGTTTTGGGCAGAGTCAGTTTGGAGCGCGGAGTGGAGTCGGGAGGAGAGGTCGTCCTGGTGGTTTTCGGCAGTCGGCTGAGGAGAATTGGGGGAAGAGACCGAGGAGTTCGGGTTCGAGGCAAGGAAGACGGCGGTCTTCCGGCGCGCCTCAGCGACGAGGTTGCGGTGGAAACGCTCGTCACGGGACCCAAGCAAGCCAGCTATACTCTTTCCCCAGAGCATCAACAATTCCCCCCCCCCCCTTTATCTCCCGTGCTGAGATAGTGCGAAAAGAAAAGATAGTGCGATAGTGCCCCGTTCCCACCCCACTCCAAGCAGTGCCAACAAAATCGGCGAAGGAGCACGAAGTCGGAGCACCGCCGCGCTACCACATTTTCCGCTCATCACAAAGACGCGGGTAGGACCCACCCGGTCTCGCGGACCTAACCGCTCTTTCAGGTCCCGCGCAAATATTGGCCCACAGGCCCCGTCTGCCCCCTTGTCTTTGAGGGTGGCCCTTTTCTTTGGTTTCTGTGTAAACGTGTGTGTGTGGCGCCAGTCTGGTGAAGTAAAACTGTCAAGTGTTGCCGTGTGTCGGTCTTATTCGGTAGTATCTCTGCGTCATTGTTTCTTTTGTTACATTTGCTTTTTGTGCATAATTGTTGTAATTGTATATGTGTGCTCTCCGTGTGCCGTGGAATAAATGTGCATCATGTTGAACTGTTTTCCCGTTTCGCTTCGTCTTTTCTTTAATTGAATCTCCATCTTGCTTCACGTAAAGGGTTGGTCGTGGGCTTAATACGCCCGATAATTAATCGGAACCGTCGAGGCCGACGATAACACCGCTCGGTTATCCCGATAGTACGGAATGGGTCGCTTAAGTGGCCCGTGTCTGGGGTCGACCTGCGGCGAGGTGCGATTGCCCGGTCTACCCTCTGCGTGGGTACTTAGGTAGGTCGAGTTTGGAGAACAACCCTATCCCAAGCGGGTGGCCAATTGGCACGATCGTGGTGAGGCCGAAAGGCCCACCCGTGACTAGCTCCCGGCGTTAGTCCGAGAGGGTCACGACAGAATTGTCCGTCCGGTGGGTGACGTGCCGCGATTCGAGTCACGTGGCCGTTCGCACGCCGGCGGGCGCGAATTCGCAACAATATTTATATATGTATATATATATATATATATATATATATATATATATACATATATATATATATACATATTGTTGCGGGGCAGGGGTCGGGTGAGAAGACCACCGGGGATGAAGCTATCTCGAGTTCCCACCAGACTCCTCGGAATTGCAGGCCGTCGCACAAGGAATAATTCCGTGACGTGGTGGGTCTCTAACCAACCATGAATGCCAATAACTCAGCCTCGTGACTTCGGGTCCTCAGTCTAGAACTCTAGTTAATCTGGTTCCCGAAAAATAATATAGTTATCTAATTACCGGGGGACATGCCCTCGGTACATCTTGTCCGAACCGGATCACTTTACCGGATCAGATGCAGCCGAGCGACACTGCCAAGGACGTACCGGCTAAAAGGAACCGATCATTGGGAATAAAGTCCCGGCTATGTTCGGATACGGACCATGCTGGATCAATGAAAGAAAAGACGAAAATGAGCTGGGAACACGAACGACGACGCACGAACGACACTTGAATGAGTCATGAATGACAACTACTACTCCCTCACCACCCCGTGATCTGTCCTTTTATAGATCCGGTGGTGCGGGGCGGGGGTGACAACCTGAAGCGGTGCCGTCACCCGAATCGGGTGCTCTGGTTGGTCCCCGGCCAGCACACGGGCTGACCGCCATGACTCGAAGTGGCTCCACCTCACTTCTGGGCAGATGGTTTGAAGTTGCGGAATCGTCTCGCTCCGAACACCGTGACATGAATCGCCTTGTACCGAACCCCGTGCTGTGCCCCGGCGACCTGCGGTTGGTGCTGGTCAATGTGCCTGCTCCATGGTGTGCCACATGGCCCGAGCGATCTGGGCACACAGCCTGCCTCTTCCTGGTAGCAGCTGCATCGAGGTGGAGGCACGGGAAGATGTCTGCCGCCTGTGAGAGACATTTGATGCCGTCGTGGTGAGCGAAGACCGATGGTAAGATGTTATTGTAATCCGATGCGCAGACTCGACCAAGGATGTGGGTTATTTGTGCCCCGTTCTGTATGATGATAAAGTATCACGGGCTGCGCGCGAGTCTGCCATTGTACACGTGGTCAGCGCGCGGGTCCGCCCACCATTGAGCTCATGTTCGCGGTTATCGGATGCGGTGGTATGCACGGTGCCAGCCCTGATCTGTATCAGCGAATGGAGGGAAAGGATTGGATATAATTATTGTATGTGGGGTTGAGTTGAAGAAGAAGATCGATATAATTATTCAATGGAGAAATGGGTTGGAAAGGGCGCGGCCACGTGCGCTTTGCAAGTTGCCAGAATTTTGGGTGCCGTTTCTTCCCTCTCGTGATGTGTTCCATGCAGCGTGGGCATTGTGTTGGGTGTGCTTTCTGTCCAGTGGGTGGAAATTACCGCTGCACGTGCATTTCGTAGGCTGTGATTTCTGTAGAGGGGTGTCCGGCGTAATGCCTGCTTGGCCTTCGCTGAGGACCCATCTCACAGGGAAGAGTGCACGTGGCTGGGATTTACCTCAGGAATAAGAGTGGAAGAGTAGAAAAAAAAGAATAGGAATGAGTGCAGAGATTTAATCAGATCTAACTATGAGATTTACACAACTCACTGTCCCGTTTGTCCCATTTGGCAAGAAGGAAGGGACTACCTGGACGTACATTAATGGACTAACTGTCTCAGGACCGCTGTATCATGCTTGCTATTGCTTTAAAGGGATGTAGTTCCCAGAACCGCAACTATATATATATATATATATATATATATATATATATATATATATATATATATATATATATATATATATATATATATACATATACACACAGTGATGAAGGTTATGGTGAAGTGTCATCAAAATCTTGTGTGTAGTTTTGGAGAAGAGAACAAACACTTATTTGGGGGAGGATTCAACACCCCCCCCCACAACCCCACACCCCTATCCATAGACCCCCGTAATGAGCGCAGATTTTTATGTGGTCATTATACCTTCCTGAGTCATCAGGTATGAAGCTTGTGGTCAAGTTTCATCAAAATCGTGTCTTTGGTTCAAGCGATAATAACCGAAGTGTTTACAGACCGACTGACTCACTCACTCACCGGTGAACACTGCTTGATCACATAAGCTCACCTGACTAAAGTCCAGGTGAGCTAGCAATAGCAGTAGTATCATATGGCAATAATAATGAACAAATAATCCCCGTGATGTCTCCAGCCACATCTGGGCTTGGTGAAAGGCAAGCTAATGCTCAAGCCAGTGCAGCAGGCGAGTATGCAACAAGGCTGTGAAGACCAATGAAAATTTGGTCCACAAGATCAACGGGCCCACTAATTGTCTACAAATGCCATTGTAATTTACGTAAACGTACACCTCGATGTCTCCTTGTATCCTCATGCATGTGATTTATGTATAAGCTCATCCATGAACATAGACAATATAAATGGAGCCTCATGTGAACATCTTATTAATTCTGGCTCAAGAACCCTCCTCATGTGCCTTTTTCTCAGGACTGACTTAATTTTAGAGTCAAGATTTAATTGGCATCATACCACTCAATGGTCTACTCTTGTAGAAGATGTACCATGGACCAGAGGGTTTTTATTGCTCCTTAAATGACCAGATTGCTTCTTAAAAGATACTGTGCTTGATGAAGCTGAACCGAGGAGACAGAAGGACAACTATCTCTGCAGCACTTCATAAATCTAGGCTTCATTGGAGAGTGGCCAGACAGAAGCCACTCCTGAGAAAAAGGCACATGACAGCATGCCTGGAGTTTGTAAAAAGGCACATGAAAGACTTTGAGAACATGAGGCAAAATATTCTGTGGTCTGATGAGACGAAAATTGAACTCTTTGACCTGAATGCAAGCGCTACTTCTGCCAGAATCTGAGCACAGCTCATCACCCATCTAACACCATCCCTACCATGAAGCATGGTGGTGGCAGCATCATGGTATGGGGATGCTTTTCAGCGGCAGGGATTGGGAGACGTGTTAGAATAGAGGGAACAATGAATGGAGCCAAATACAGGCAAATCCTTGAGGAGAACCTGCTGAGAGTGCAAAAGACCAGAAACTGCAGCGAAGATTTATGTTCCAACAGGGCAATGACCCCAAGCATACAGCCAATTGCTTCAGAACAAGAACATGAAAGTCCTTGAGTGGCCCAGACAAATCCCAGACTTGAATCCCATTGAGAATCTGTGGAAAGCCTTGAAGATTGCTGTTCACTGATACTCCCTATCCAACTTGACAGAGCTTGAGCAAACCTGCAAGATGAATGGGAGAAAATCCACAAATCCAGATGTGTAAATCTGATACAGACATACCCAAGAAGACTCGAAGCTGTAATCATTGCCAAAGGTGCTTCGACAAAGTATTGACTCAGGGGGTTGAATACTTATTGATGAAAGACATTTGAGCTTTTCATTTTTTTAATTGATTTGCAAAAATTTCTAAAAATATGTTTTGCACTTCGTCATTATGGGGTATTTTGTGTGGATTTGTGACAAAAAAAAATTAAATTTAATCCATATTAAATTCAGGCTGTAACACAACAAATTGTAACAAAGGTCAAGGGGTGTGAATTCTTTCTGAAGCCACTGTATATGGGATACCAGTCCTGAAGGGAGAGGCTGCTTGCAGGCCCTGCCAATCCGCATGAGTGAACTGTCAGACTCGCCGGTGCTGAAGCAGCTCTCTGAGAATTGCCAGAGAGATGTTGATTCTCAGAAGCATATCATCAGAGAAACCAAATTGGAGCAAAGGAAGAGCAGGAGGCATTTACTGGGAAGTTTGGCACTACCAAGTCCAGAAGGGAGGATTTTGTGATGTGATTCAAAGTGAGAAAGAACGTACAGAAGGAAGGAAGAATGTACGAATCGTATCACGAAGCCCAGAAGGGGAGTATTTCTTCATTTGCTTTGATGGAATTTTTCAGCTTTTATCTCAACTTTGCTTCACAGAATGATGCATGCTCTTGGATAACGGTTGAAATGAAAAACCAATGAACTTTTTTCCATAAGTTGAACTTGATGTCAGTTCAATCTGCAAATATTCTCACGTCTTTAGCACAGAATGACTCTTCAACCTTGGAATTGAAGATTGGAACTTGACTGCATCTGCCTCGTCTTTCTTTACTCTATGAATGTGATGATGTTGGTTCCAATGAGCTGTTCCACTTGAAGGGATGAAATGGGAAATCCTCCTACGGGGACAGGTCGCAGAGTGTTTTTTGGCCAAGTTTTTCATCAACCGGTTGGCCAGTCCTGACATTTGATTGTTGCTGATTTTGGGAGGAAATTTTGATTTATTGAGTGTGCCTGCAATAAGTTGCTGACTCTTCACCAAAGACATGGTAGGATCTTTAATGACTGCAATCAAATAATAGCAGTTTGGACACACAGTTTCATGTCTCTCTGAGGGACGATGCAATTTTCTGTCTGCAAAGTCCAAATCTGACAGTTTATAATGGAGACAGGACTCGAACCTGGACTACATAGTTCAAAAGTAAGAGTAAAAAAAAAATATATATATATATATATATATATATATATATATATATATATATATATATATATATATATATATATATATATATATATATATATATATCACTAGCACTTCTGGGCTTGAAATATATTCATGGACCTTCTCAATATTCATAATGTTGAGCTGTTGACGTCATCTCAGTTTTGACTCTTTTATCATCCCTGAGATGCAGCAAGAGTATAGATTGGGTCACAGATTACACAATCTCCCTGGCCATATAACTGGCATTCGATACAGTCTGGAATCCTGCTTTGCTTGCCCAGCTCTCTGCCTGTGGCATTCAAGGCCGCCTCCATTCCTTCATTTATGACTTCCGCCTGTCATGCAAGCAACATGTTGCCATCAATATAACCCTCTTCTCCACTCCCCCAGTGGAGGCTGTTTCCCAAGGCAGTGTCTTGGGCCCAATATTGTGCTTCATCAATGGATGGAGGAAGGGAAGGGATGGTGGATGGTATGAAAAGTGGATTCACAGCAAGTTGTTTGTTCGTGAATGCACGATACTCCAATCTCACAGAGTGAACATGAGGTGGAAGGAATGAATGAATGAACGAGTTCCCACCAGCTGTTCCTTCGTCTGCCATTACATTCCCGACAACATCTGGAAGGAACTTGGGTTTTGGAAACAATTCTCCCCTAATAACCTCAAAAGTGTAAAGTACTCCACCAAGGGGTGCGTTTCCCAGCGTCTCCGGGTGGTGGTCAGCATGACCACTCTGAGGTGACCAGCATGACCGCTTTTGTCAGATTTACCGAAGACAACAGAGCACACGTTTATACACAGTGCCTTCAGGAAGTATTCACAACCCATGACTTTTGTCACATTTTGTTGTTTTACAGACTGAATTTAGAATTGATTAAATTTAAAAAAAATTGTCACCGATTTACAGAAAATACCCCATCATGACAAAGTAAAAACATGTTTTTAGAAGCTTAAACAAATTACAAATGAAAAGCTGAAATGTCTTTCATCAATAAGTATTCAACCCCCTGAGTCAATACTTTGTAGAAGTGCCTTTGGCAGTGATTACAGCTTCGATTATTCTTAGGTATGTCTGTATCAGCTTTGCACATCTGAATTTGGGGATTTTGTCCCATTCTTCCTTGCAGATTTGTTCAAGCTCTGTCAAGTTGGATAGGGAAGTGTCAGTGAACAACAATCTTCAAATCTTTCCACAGATTCTCAATGGGATTCAAGTCTGGGCTTTGGCTGGGCCACTCAAGGACTTTCACGTTCTTGTTCTGAAGCCATTCCGGTGTTGTTTTGGCTGTGTACATGGGGTCATTGTCCTGTTGGAACATAAATCTTCGCCGCAGTCGAAGGTCTTTTGCACTCTGAAGCAGGTTTTCCTCAAGGATTTACCTGCATTTGGCTCCATTCATTGTTCCCTCTGTCCCTACAACTCTCCCAGTCCCTGCCACTGAAAAACATCCCCAAAGCATGATGCTGCCACCACCATGCTTCATGGTCGGGATGCTGTTAGATGGGTGATGAGCTGTGCTCAGTTTCCACCAGAAATAGCACTCTGCATTCAGGCCAAAGAGTTCAATTTTCGTCTCATCAGACCACAGAATATTTTGTGTCATGCTCTAAGAGTCTTTCACATTCCTTTTTGCAAACTCCAGGCATGTTGTCATATGCCTTTTTCTCAATAGTAGCTTCTGTCTGGCCACTCTCCCCTAAAACCTAGATTTGTGAAGTGCTGCAGAGATTGTTGTCCTTCTGGCAGGTGCTCCCTTTTCAGCCAAGGAACTCTGTAGTTCTTTCAGAGTGGTGATTGGGTTCTTGGTCACCTCCCTGACCAAAGTCTTTCTTGCCCAGTTGCTCAATTCGATCAGACAGCCAACTCTTGGAAGAGTTTGGGTTGTTCCATATTCTTTCTATTTCCAAATGATGAAGCTCACTGTGATCTTTTGAATTTCAACACTCCAGAAATTGTTTTATACCCTTCCCCAGATCTATGCCTCCTCACAATTGTATCTCAGAATTCTCCGGACAGTTCTTTGGACTTCATGGTCAGGTTTCTGCTCTGACATGCACCGTCAAGTGTGGGACCTTACATGGAAAGGTGTTTCTTTCTAAATCATGTCCAATCAATTGAATTGGCCACAGGTAGACTCCAATTAAGTTGTGGAGAGATCTCAAGGATGACCAAAGGAAATTGGATGCACCTGAGCTCAATTTGGAGTGTAATTTTGGAACATAGTAAAGCACATAGTAATTTGGATTTGGAACATATTAAAGGGGTTGAATACTTTTTGATGCAACACATTTCAGGTTTTCATTTTTAATTAATTTATAAAAAATTCTAAAAATATGTTTTCATTTTGTCATAATGGGCTATGTGTGTGGATCTGTGTGTGTGGATCATAATGTGTGGATCTGTGACAAAATTTTTTTAAAAACTTTAATCCATTTTAAATTCAGACTGGAACACAACAAAAGGTGACAAAAGTTGAAGGGTGTGAATACTTTCTGAAGGCACTGTATATGTACTTCATTTACTTTATCACCTAACATAGTCTTGAATGTCAATTTGTAATTTTATTTTTAAAATCCGACCAACATCTGTGATAAGAAAGGTCATTTACACTGCTGGTACTGTCTAACCATGGCTAAAAAAAACATCGGTTTGGTCCATCCATCCCTCCATCCATCCATCCCTTCTCTCCATCCATTCATCCCTTGATAAGGAACGGCAGGCTTGGCACCACACAACACCGCAGTGTGCAACATAAGCATTTGGGGCCGGAACTTTGTACGTCGTTCAGTGTATTTTTGATTGTGTTGTGCAGTGACAGTTTAGAGGGACAGTGCAGGTACTTTTGCCATGTATTGCCATGGCTTGCAAACATACATCCAAGCAGCTTGTAGAGCACTCGCCAAGTGGTTTAAGCACTCCAACGAAACGGTTGATAAGGATTGGCAGGCTTGGCAAGCGATTAGTCATCGCCGATCGATCATATTACACACCATGCAACCGGAGACACCCGGAGGGTCAAACAATGTGCGAATTGGACAAATGAACACTTTTTTTAGCAGTTGGAACTGCTGTTAAGGTCAATTCCACATTTAAAATTTTGAAATTCTGCTTATATTTAAGAGATTCTCGAGCTTATCACATGTGCAGAAATGAAAAAAAGCCATGAACATAAGCATCTCCGGGCATTTATAGGCATTGCAATGTATCCAGAGATTCATAGGTATGAAGATGAGGCATTCTATGATACGAGTGAGGTGTAGGAAAAAAAAATTTCAGTGCTTTATCATTAAGCAACTGCTGTGGCCTGTTCCAAGTCAAGGCATTTTTGAGCAGGCCAAACCAAAAAAAAAAAAAATGGCGAATTAAGACCACAGCGAGCACAGAGTGTTGATCAATGGGTTGACCAAGGATGACGCCTTGATAAAGGATAATTAAATAAGGCCGTTAATTATCTTCAAAAGAGGTGTTTAAATTAACCCAAACACCCAATTTTCATTCATGCACTACCTTGGAGTTCCCTTAGTATGCATGCAAAGTTTCATGGTGGAGACACACACTGACAGACTGACACACTGACATTTATTATTATAGATAATAATCTGACAATCTTCGATATGATAATTACTCCTCATTTATTTCAAGAGTGCTTTGTATTCTTCCCTTGATGGTAAAGTTCTCCTTTAGTTTGAATATTTCTCAGGTACTCGTGAGGGACCGACTCAGCAGATGTGTGCTCACCTTGGTCGACTTGGGTTCAAATCCCGAGAGGAACAAACGTGATTATAAACTGCGGTTTCTGTGAGATTGCTAATCACAAGCTTGTTGGGCACATCCCCTTGGGGGGATGGTTGTGTGTGCTTTTTGTCTCGTAGGCTATCCCGTGGTTGTTTAAAAAAAAAAATTCAAAAATTTCAACATAAAACTAATCCTATTACACCAGTTCCGTGGCCAAAATAAACTTTCTCCACATTTCTGCTTAAGCCTTGCATCATTTCATCGGGATGGGAAGGATGTTGAGCAAGGAGGTGAAACAACCTTTCAACATCAGCTCAAACTTTTCTGTTAACACCTGTACAACCCAAACCTAGATTGAAAAAAATGGAATATTTTGACTGGAAAAAGAGATAAACCAACTTTGATAAATATTACGAAGGGCTTGTTGTGAAAGCACAAGCAAACAGCAACAAACATCAGAACTGTCGAGGATGTAAGTGAATGTGCATTTTGAACAAGTTGAGGAGTTGGTTGTTCGGTCGTATGGTCTTCTTGCCTCCTGTAGGTTAGAGCAGGAATTTGTAATTTGTTCAGGGTTCAGTCGATAGCTCGCCCGCTCTTCGCAAAGGACACCGTGGGGGTCTTTAACGCCCACCAAAGAATGCTGGCAGACGGCGTGTCTCGTTTAACGTCCATCAGGGAGATGGCGCACACATTGATGAATCACCCTGCCTGTTACACAATAGCATGGTGTTTGGTCGAGTGGTTGAAGTCTCCTTTATTTCAACACTGGCTAGTGTGGGTTCGATTCCCATCGCTGCTCATTCTATCTCACCAACCTGCAAACCCACGCTTTGTCCAAGTGGCCAGTAGGTCTGGCACCCCTCAACACGAGTCAATGAAGGATCTTGCGGTGGACTGAAGTAAGATGATTTATGGGTACAGAACAGAATGAAGGTTACACAAACAAAAGCACCAAATGCACATATAAAAGCAACTCCAGTATTCTAGGAACATTCTAAGAGGAAAGCATATATGGCAAGTTGTAGGTGACAAAAAACTAAACGGGTTGGTGGGAATCGGTTGGTTGGTGGTGGGTTTTTATTTTATTTCTTTATTTTTAACAAACGTCGTGAAAACGTTATTCGAGAGGTTGTCAGTGACACAAAATACACCACAATACCGAGATAGTCATTGATTGACGAGGTGGTCTTGCAAGGGGCATTGGAATTGGAACAAGCTTACTGGTAACAGGGGCATTGGCATCAGGAGCACAACCGTGCTTCCAGAAAAATGATGCCAACCAGCAGGCACAGGCTGCATACGAAACAACAACATAAACGACATCTCATTCCACAAATTACCATTCCAAATTCAAACGGTGATCAACATTGATGAAATGGGATACTGCCCTCCAGCCAATGGAATATGATTGGATACTGCACTGTACTCAAACCTGTAGCTCTGTAGGTCTTTGTTATAAGATGGCACATCATGTATCCTCTTTCATTTTTTTTCTCCAGTTTGAATTTGGTAATCTGCGGACACCTTGTTTGAATGAAAACATTGTGAACCGAATCGAATCTTGCCATTTAAAATACTTGCAAGTACTGATCACCAAGAAGTGGAAGACAGAAGCACAGATCGACTGATTCGTGGTGACTGTATTATGGTCCACGTGATCAGATGTGAAGTTATACTGGATGCGGAATCCTGGAGGACGTCGATGTGGCCTTCGGGTAGGGAAAGCTCATGACGTCACAGCCGTTAGACAAGACACTAGAATGATACATTGCATATTGACGACATGTCGATCAATGTGGAGGGGCAGATGTATTTAAAAAAAAATTGGGGGGGGGGGGTTCACTGAAAGTTAAGATGTTCTCATGTTTTGAAATATATCACCAAGCCTTATTCAAGTCAACGTAATCATCGAGGGAAAACCGGTTAATCTATCCAGAACTAGCAGTGACCGACCAGAAATTTACTTTCTCCAGCAGGAAAATTTAGGAATATCGAGCTACTTGACGACAAGGCCTCAGGCCTGTCATTGACTGATTCTCAAGAAAAGCTGAAGATTTTGGAATCTTTGCAACGGATCTTTACAACAACAATGTAAACACACAAAATGTTTCCAATACATAGAAATCAATGAAAATATCGAGCGAACAAGCACAAAATGTGGCGAAATGGCCCCGAGCACGAAACCTAAACTCGCCATTGCGGATCATCAGGTCATTGATTGTAATAATGGACGATGTAGACGCAGAAACTTTGAATTACCGAGTGAAAATAGTTCAGGATTGTAGTGTGCTTTGCTGTAGGACACGTTCCCGAAAATGTTGCCTTTCTCTTCGGAGGTATAACTAAACACTGAGTCGCGGGGATGAATACAGAACCAGCGGCGAAAAGTATGGCGGCTCGGATTAATTGTCAAGTCAAAGCAAAAAGACGTGCGATTGCCGATTGTCCGGTAATATCTCGCACGACCATCATGTGACATAATTGTAAGAGGGGACGGAGGAGGGGGGGGGTTCATGTGCACCCGGTGAACCCGTCCTCGATCCACCATCGGACTATGTGCGTCAATCCTTGCGAGTGGAATGGAAGGGAAACATTGCGTTTTTGAAATTGATCGAACTTTCCATCCAGCACTGGTTTTGACCACATTGAAACGGTTCTGCGGGTTTTCAAACCCGTAAAATCCGGGTTCACTTACCAAGTATGAGAAAGTAATTGCCAATATTTAATCATATCCATGTGGATGTGGTGCGATGTGGTATGTGTGTGGTTACTGCTGAAAGTGACACCCCGTCACGTTGAGTGAAATGTTGGCACTGTGTTTGTGGCCGGATCTTGTTTGGGGAAATCCAGTTTCTCGCTCGAAGGAAGATGACAGAAGGGTGTGAGTGAAAAGGGTGGGGTAGAGGGCATTGTATGGGAGGACCAAATTACAAAAGGGAGATGACTCTCAGATAATGCTTATAAATGCACCGAACACCACAAACTTTACCTTGGAGGATCATCAAGAGACAAAAGGAAAACGAAGGTGTTCAACTTTTTCCAATATCTCAAGCTCTTCCAAGCCGAAAAAGGTGTTCGAGTGATGGCAAGCGGCGAGACATTCCACGAGGTATTTGCACGTGACCGCAAGCCTCACGCACCTACCTCGATATGCACCTGTCTACATCCCCATCTGCACGCATTTTCGGAAACTTACAAAAGTTCAAACGATTTCGTGATATTTAAAGGTCATGTTTTGCCTTTTTGATTTAAAAGGTCCTTTTCCTTATGATGTCTCCCACCTCACTGTATTGTCCTCATACATATTATATGCTGTTCCTTGCAAGGTCCCTTCTGCTGTGCTGGTTCGTTTGGATGTACAGCGGGACAACGAAGGTCTGCACACGTACACCGTGTCGGATGTGGCGACCATCAATTCAAGTCTATCATTGCGGTTAGGCCCCATCATTGTCTCCACTGTCCTTTTTGTGCTTCGATAGAAAACATCTGAGTCTTTTATCTACAATCCCATGATACGACGGTTGTCTTTAACTTCCTTGCCATTTGTAGCCTCGAGTTAAAGATGCTCCCATGATAACTAGGTTAAGAGTTGTGAAACGTTACGCGGCCATGGTTGCTCAACACAATTCTGGTTTTCACTCTCGAGGTCTTCATTGCTCAGTCAGAAAGTCCAGAGACCAGAGAGGCGAGTTGGTTGCAGCGGTGTAGATGCCTTTTTGAGAAATGTACCTGTAGGTGGAATTTCAGGTGTATGTAGGTGGAATTTCAGGTGTATGTAGGTGGAATTTCACTCACAGGTATGTGAGCCACGCCTCGACAGTCTCACGTTAGCTTCGCATTTTAATTTGGTTGTAGAGACCCTCTATTTATTGTGTATGCATGGAGGGGGTTGGTGGTCTGTGGGAAGGGTTCAGAGTGTTGGGTGCACGGTGCACGCGGTGGTGGGTGAGGTGGGATTTACGAACGTACGAATCTCATTCTCAAGTGTGTTGCAAATATTCGTTAAATCCGGACTCTTGAGGCTTAGTATAACACCTTTTAAAGTCCCCTGTACAAGTGTACCAATGGGCGTGGAATGTGTGTGCTCAACAGGAGAGCAGGGGGTGTTAGTGCTTTGAGGGTGTGTTCGGTACTTGGTGTGCGCTCGTCACATTCGAGATGAGGCCGCGTGATAGTATCGGATGCCGTTATTGTGATGGGAAAGATTCTTCATGAAGAATTAATGTTATTTTAATCTCAGTGATGTTGACTTTGAATTTATTTTTTTTAACTTCACAGCAGCGTTAGAGTCGGAGTGCAGATACTTGTTTAAAAATTCTCACCTTCTGTTTGTTCATTAATACCCCCACTCCCACCCCCCTTACACCTCTTCTCTCACCATCTTTTGTCTAAAATTGGAGAATAAATTGAGAAAAGAGAAAAAGAATATAAGGGAGCATGATGACAGAGATAAAGAGGGGGGGGAGCAATTGAGCAGAATGTGGCAAAGTGTGTAAAGAAGGAAAAGGGGAGAGGGGGAGGAGGAGACATGTACAGAGTATATAGCTTGGTAAGAAGGGGCATCAAAAATCCTCCATATTTGTTTATCACATTGTAAATATAGAAATGGATCCTCACATCTCCATCCCAACACTGTTCAGAATGTTTATTTGAGAATTTTTTTTTCTTTCCTGCTTCCGTTTTTCTCAAATGAAAGTTGCTATTTATTAAATAATATCATTAACGAAGTGCAATGTGCAGCACTTCCTGGAACCACCTTGGGACACTCAATATTGACTTCGTCCGTTCCCTTTTCCTAATACTGTACTGTACTATGGTTTCCTCTTATTACAAATGTCCTTCCGGTTATGTTTCAGGAAAGCAGTCATGTGTGGTTTGCCTTTACACAACATGGGGGTTGTTCAACATCACCTCTAAAATAACAACCAAATGCTTCATGAAATCTTTTAATTTTTCTCTTTTTTTAATCAGTTTTAAAATGTAAAATATAATTTAATTTCAATTATTAAATATAATAATTTTAATAAAATTGATTTGAAATTAATCCACAAAATAATACGCTTGTCAGTCTGTGATATATCACAAGATGACGGAATCCCATGAGATTGTGAATTAAATGTTGTTTGTAATAATTTAATTTTAACTTTTTATTTGCATCACATTTTATATATATTTGCATCACAAAGAAGGTAACTATTCCACCATTTTAATGAGGTAATAAACAAATAATATGTAATGATGGAAAAAAGCCCTCTTGCTTTGAAGAACAGGAGAAAGAGGAAGAGGAGGACAGAGTTGGAGTTCGATTGGGGTGGGGTAGAGAGGGGACAGAGTTGGGAGAGGGGGCTGAGGCTTTTTTGGAGTAGAGGGTTGAATACTTAAGGGTGGGGTTAGGGTTGTGGGGTAGGGGGGGTTGAGAACTTGGTATTGGCAGATGGGAGTTGGAGGGGTTGTGGGGGGAGGGGGGGTTGAGGACTTGGAGTGTGGGTGTAGTGGGTGATTAAATCAAGTAATTATTCTTTGCATAATATTGTTGAAGTTAAATTTTACATGAAGTACAATTTCCGTAGGTACCTGCTAGTATTTCATTAAATTTTTAATTTTATAATAACGTAAAAATATTTAATTTCAAAATTAGAAAAAACAACTAAAAAGTACAATTGGATCAGTAGTCATGGTCATTCTAAACACAGTGTGTCTCCTGCAGGAAGGGAGATGTTCTGCTCGAGATGAACGATTTCAGCCTTGAGTTCGTCACTCCAGAAAACCTCTTAGTCCTGCACAAGTGTGCACATGTGAAGCTGGTAAGGAAGAGAAGACAAAAGATTTGTTTTCATCCTCATTTTACTTTCTTTATTTATTTTGCTGCTTTCCTTTGTTTTTGCTATTTCTCGACGTCATTTTTATTATTATTATTATTATTGTTCTTCTTTCACTTTGGCCTGATTACCATAAGTTGCATTGTATTCTATTACTGTATTTGTATATTGTATTGTGTATTTTGCAACTATTATGGCAGAATCTTCTCGGCGGTTCATTATTATTTTCCATAAGAGGTCAATATTTTTTATCAATTACTCGACAAAAGATGTGAGGAGTATATAACTGAAGGAATATTTACCAATCGTAAATTGAGTAGTTTCAGGATGACCATGAATTAACCTTTTGTATGGAATAAAACTTAAGGTATCTAAGTTTTGCAAAATGACTTTTGATAGCCAGATGTTCTTTTGATGACGAAACAGCTAAGTGACAACTGAAAACATTTTTGTTCTACGTTGCCTTCGCAGAAAGTCAAACGTGCTGACCAATCTTCTACCAACTATCCTGCGAATCCCACTGCCTCCTTGAGGAGCCTCCACAGAGTCTTCTTTAACAGCATCCCTGAGCTTAAACATGACATCCAGCACAATGGCCAAAAGCACATGTCCACAACAGGCCAAAGACCTGTTCCAAAAGCAAAGGAGATACAAAATAGTTTGAATGGAGGGCAAACACTCACGCTGGTGTTTCTTCATCCTCAATGCAGCATCCTCACAAGCCGTGGTTCTGGAAATGTCGAGCGACTGAATGTCTCCTGCAGCGTTGGCGGCATTCGGGTGGAAGGTATGTGGCTTGATACTTGTGCTTCCAATGAAGCCTGCCAATTAAAGTCTGTTCTTAGGGGCCTAAGGCGATTTGTCCACTCATTTCTTTGGATTGTAGAGGGTGCTGGCAAACTGGAAGAGTTGGTGTTCCGATTGTTCCGAGAACTTCCAGAGGTGCACGTTGTTTCAGAATACGACACATCGCTTACCCGCTGCAATAGTCCAGTTGGCGTGTGTGCTGAGCCATTCCATTCCCCCATTCCAAAAAAATGTAAGTGATATTAGTTTAATTGGCATTGCTGTACAATCGGATGCTTTTACGATGGCATAAACCCTGATATTTGGCAATTTCTGCATGAATAGTTGAATATAGAGTAATGAGGGGGCAGGATGCCACTGTCATCAAAGGTGGGGAATGCTGCTCCCTCATCCTTGTGTAACCTGTTCAGGTCCTGGTTGCATGCTCAGTCTCCTGAACGTTCTCATCAGAGGGCTTTCAGACTGACGGTGTAGCAGGAAATTGCAAATGGCAAAATGTTCAGAATATTGAACAAAATGAACAGGAAGGCATACATACATACATACATACATACATACATACATACATGGAGAGGGCATCTTGCATCACCTTAGTCCAGAGTACAAACATTTTGGTCAATGTACGGACAACATCCTTCCCTTACAATAATGTATTTTTAATAAATGGACAGGAGGCCCCTTTTGCACTACTATTCCTCCATTGTTATTAGTTGTTATGATTTACTTACATCGTATGGCAATAAGATGATATGACAAATGTGCAAAACATGCTGCATCCTTGGCCCATTTTTAATCTGACTGTCGTCTTGGTACTTCAGGTGGTTGGCACACCTGAAGAGGACTTCCACTTACAAATGCTTAACTTGTCATTGTATTCACTGGAAAGATTAAATTTTTCTTCCTGACATTTTTTGAAGAGTTAAATTCTCACTATTCATGTTGATCTACAAGTTACCACCAGGATGTTTCTTTCTTATCTGTTTGAGTTCATTTCATCGTATGGACGTCAAACTGGATGTATCATCTCCTATCATTAGTTGGTGGATGGTAAAGATCTCACGGTGCCTTTCCCGAAGAGTAGGCGAGTTATCGCCTGCACCCTGAACAAATTATAAATTCCTGCCTTGACCGCAGGTAACAAGTGGACTCGTCATCCTGGACGTTCGTTGACACCAAGTTACACCGCTTGGTGTCCTACAATGTGGTTGCTGTCTTGGCAGCAGCTTCTGCATGACCAACAAATCGATCAGGAAGTTCACATGTTCAATTTAAATGCCCTTCTTTCGATAGAATGGACAACACACTAGTTTATGTAGTTATTGAATCATTGTTTCTCCCTCGAGGAGCATGTTAAGGTCCTTCTATTGTTTTTTTTTTTTTTACAGTCCTGATGACGATCTACGAGTTTAAGCCTCTGTTTCCAAGCAATAAAGGTGTCCCAGTCATCCTCGGTTTCACCAACTCCAACTGTTTCCTTGCCTGTAAGGAAGATGATACCGGAAATATCCGCCTGACTGTGGAGGTAAGTTTGGATTCGGTCAACACGTCACGAATAAAGAACTTTTTAAAAAAATATTACCAAATATTAAAAAATTAAAAAATAAAATATATGCCAGTTCATAAGTAAGACACCACTGTATACTCATATTAAACTGCAGAAATGTCCTTTTGTGTTACTTTGCAGACATGTGATCCAAGTTGTTTTAAAAGTATCAACAATGACGACAAAGAAATCCATCCTTTTATGTTCTTTCGCAAAGAACAACTGGATGGAAGCATTTGGTTTGAATCTGCCTGCTTCCCACATTGGTTTATCGAGAGCAACGCGATAAATTCTTGTGTTTTCATGGACAAAGACCACAAAGATCACACCGACTTTTATTTACGCTGATGCTTTCATTCTTTGAGATCTAGTTTGAAGATATTCTGTGCAAACTCATCGACTCGGTCATGGTGAAACGTTGTTACCTGGAAAATTTCCCTTGCACGTCCGAAAAATGACCGGAAATTGTTGAATGTATTTATGTTTGATGCGTTATTAGGATTACAGTGACTTTCAATGAACAAAACAAAACGCGGTTACTTAATAGATCATTCAGTGTTTATTATGACTCTATATTGAAAAATGTTGTTTTTGAAATTTTCACATCTCGAGCAATGGCTTCATATCATTATAGTTGTAGAAATAGTGTGAGATCAGATGATTTGCAACAACTGTGTAATGGGGTTGTTCAGAGGATCAACGGGATGGTGTATTGAGGAGAGTAACGGCAACAAAAGTCAAAGGACACAATTAAATTTGCCGAGATGAAAAACGACATTGAAGATGTTGTTTGTGGGGAAGCGTAAACACAAAATCGAGAACATCCTCACCCTGAACGCTTTGCATGTCACTTCACAACATTTATCTTAAAGTAGTTTAGGGACACTACCATATGAGGAGAGGTATAAATGAGGGATCTTTCTCCTTACCAGACATCATCATGAGCATCCTTCTTCATTTTGTTAAAACCATCGCCTTAATTGTTCGCTCCCATCGAAGAGGAAACTGGTTTGAATGGAAAGGACCAAAATTTATGCATTATACATTTTGTGCAATCAAATTATCTGAAAAGGTTTTCAGATTTTTAATTTTTAAGAAAATGCTTTTAATGTAATTTTATACATTTGTGAACATTAAATTAAGCTACGTTGAAGGATCAATGCAATTTTAAGTTATTGTCAGTTTAGGCCCAACCAATATAAACACATTTTAAAAGTTCTTTTAGTCTCGTGTTCAATGAATAATGTTTAGTGTTACATTATGGTACATTATGAATTGCTTTATTTTATTAACTATTAACAGGCTGTTGGTGTAGCCAGGAATTTGAAATGGAAACTGCTCAGTATACTCAATAAATGGATCAGAGGGAGAGGGAGAGCTTGAGAGTGTGTACACAATGAGCAGTAGGGGGGTGGGAGTGCATCTTGCCTCACCTTTCCCAACAAGGGCATTTTAATATAAAATATACACTTGTGATAATTTTTGTGACATGTATTTATGTCTTTCACATTTTGTTTTGTACACTGTATTAAATAATTATATTTATTATTGACAGTGTTCTTCTCCTTTGTATTTCTTGTTCACTTTTGTATTTTATTCCAAGAGCTACCAAATTTTGCACGAAAACCTCTGATGGGATGAATAATATAAACACAGAGTTGGTCAGCCTGTCTGTTTGTCTTTCCTTTAACACAAGCGCAAACCATTTGACCAAGAACTACCAAGAAAGAAGTGCGTATGGCACGGGATCTGCAACAACACTGCATTTCACTGTACTTGCAACATGAACAAGTGTTGGATTTGGCGCAATTGCACATGTTGGTGTATTTTTCCCGAAAATCGGTCCCGTCATTTTCTGCCACATTTGGTCCCCTCATGCGCATAATGGTTGTTACAGGAAGTTAATGTGGCAATGTTTTTTTTTGCAGTTTTCGAAAATCCCAACAACTCCACCATGCCACCAAAGAAATTGTAAAAAAGAAAACTAAAAAAAACCCCCGGTGTCAAACACATCCTCCACCATTTCTAAGACATGAATTTACTGATTTTGTTCAAACTTGGCATACAGATAATGAATGATGATGTTCAAACTTACATCAGCACGTCATTTTTTTTCAACATCAGATCCAAGGTGACCGACTGGCAGCCATTAAAAAAAAAAAGTTGTTAAAAAAAAATCAAAACAAAAAACCTCGGTGTCCAACACGTCCTCAAACATTTCTCAGACATGTATTTACCAATGTTGTTAAAACTTGGCACACAGATACCGAATGATGGCTTGCATATGCTCCTCATTTTATTTCGACATCAGATCCAAGATGGCCAACTGGTGGTCATTTTAGTTGAAAAAAAAACAAAATGGTGTCAAACACATACGTCCTCAACCATTTCTCAGACATGCATTTACCGATGTTGTTACAACTTGGCACACAGATAACGAATGAAGATTTTCATAAGTATGTCATTGTTTATCAAGATCAGATCCAAGATGGCCAGCTGGTGGCCATTTTAGTTGTAAAAAAAACCCCGGTGTCAAACACGTCCTCAACCATTTATCAGACATGCATTTACCGATGTTGTTAAAACTTGGTACACAGATAACGAATGAAGATTTACATCAGTATGTCATTTTTTCTCAAGATCAGATCCAAGATGGCCGGCTGGTGGCCATTTTAGTTGTAAAAAAATCCCCGGTGTCAAACACGTCCTCAACCATTTCTCGGACATGCATTTACCGATGTTGTTAATACTTTGCACACAGATAACGAATGATGGCTTGCAAATGCTCCTCATTTTCTTTCGAGATCAGATTCAAAATGGCTGACTGATGGCCATTTTAGTTGTAAAAAAACACGATGTTGAACATGTCCTCAATCATTTCTCGGACATGCATTTGCCGATGTTCAAACTTGGTAGCCAGATACTGAACGATGATTTGCATATGCATGCCATTTCTTTTGGAGATCAGATCCAAGATTCCCATTGGTGGCCATTTTGTTACTTAAATGTGTCCCCAACCATTTCTCAGACATACATGGTTCGATTTTGTTCAAACTTGGCACAAACACAGGACATGATGGCATACATGTGGTCGTCACTTTATTTTGCCATCTGATCAAAGATGGCCGACTGGTGGCCATTCTAGTTGTTCATAAATATGGGCGAGCTCTTTCACTACATGCAGCAAAATTACTAAAACAATGGGGGCTATGACATTTTATGTCTTTTTGCCTTATTTCTGGAGATTTTTTTCCACCCACAAAAATTTTAACAACTTTTTTTTCTCCATAAACCTTCTTGTTATTGAACTGAACAGCCATCATTATTTTATATTTCTATATTGACGTTAAGGGATGGCAGGATAGCCAAGACTCCTTGAGATATTTACACTCAACTATGACCGATGTAGCCTAGGTTCGAATCTCGACCAAAACAAACTTCCACCCTGGTGCTTCGCATGGAGGGCGAGGTGGACATTAATCACAAGGACCCGTCGGCCAGCACTAGTCGTTTGCAGATGTTAAGTATCCCGTGGTGGCTTTCGTGAAGATTCTGCGAGTTATCGCCGGTACCCTGAAATAATTACAAATACCTGCCCAAATCACCTTCGGTTGAGAATCCCGTGAATGAGTGATGATCTGTCCAATATTAGTTCTGGCCTAGAAACGTTTCTCCATCTGTCATGAACATCCCAAAACTGTCAAGATTAAGGGCCTCCATTTTCATTACATCGACATATCTCACCCTCATTGATGTTTGTCCCAATATTAATGGATTCATTCTTGAAGGAATCACTGGACCTTACAAAACATAATCTCACTTATCCATCTCTCTTTGTTTGCCAATACAGTAAGAGGGTCCCGATTTATCACCTACATACTTAGTATGACACATTGTTATCTCCTCAAACCATTGTCTGCATCTCCAAGATGTTTTTAAGAAGGAGGTACCTCTCAGCAAAGTTGTGTTTTGCAAACACCTGAAATTTGTTTTTCTGCATCATTGTAATGGTTTTTGTATGGACAGTTATGTTCATAATATTGGAATCTATTGAATTGTTCAAGTGATTTTCAAGAAAGAATGATTTGATTGCTTCATATTGATTAACTGAAGAGACGAATATCTGCACTCGTGTCGATATACTTGACCAGTTAAGTCAGTTATATTGATTTGTATTTCACAGCGAGCTCTTGGTAAGCTGGAATGATTCTTTGTAATACTTGTTCTTGAAGATTTTACATTGTTGTTACCGATCAATGAGGAATTAAAACGTGATTGCCTCAAAAATGTGGGCTACATTATACTTGAATGTGTCGTGACCTCTTTTGTAAGACTAATATGAGCATACTCAAACCTTTCCTGGCCCGACATTAACCAATTAACCAATTGAAAGAAACGAGTTAGTTAGGGGAAGTAGTCAGAAGGATGGCAGAGATCAGCGATGGGTGTGTTGAAGAGTGGAAATTTGCTTGGTGAGTGAGTGAGGCCAGCGGGTCTGTGTGAATGGAGCGAATGTGGAATGCATGGTACGATGAGTGATTGGGGGGAGGAGTGATTCCCGCCCAAGGGACCCCGGGGTCAGTGTAAAGTGAGTTAGGGGGTTAGACAAATTGACAAAATGGAAGTCGTTTTGCTGTTGGTGGGAGTGTAGGCTCGAAACCCATTTGGAGGGGTGGAGGAGCCCTGTTGACGGGTTAGGAGCGTGGCTGCGAAAGGTGAGTATCGCTGAGTGGGTACCCGGGGCACCGGGCTAGTCGGCCGCGGTAGACCAAGGGGCCATGGGGGGCCGGGATAGTGTAGTGGGCACGGGTGCGCCCACATGATGCGGGGGCCCGGGGTGCCATTAGCCGCGTGGGCAGTGCATTGGGCATGGGCACCCAGGAAAGGGGCCCGGGGCGCCAGCCTGCCAAGTGAGCGTTTCAGGGGAGTCACCAGTGAGGGCACTCCCTGGTGTCTAGGGAGCTGGTAGGCTCGGAGGCAGTGTAGTGCCCGAGGGTGCCATAGCTGGAGAATCGGCAGAGGGTAGTGCCTGCCAAGGGAGCCACGCGTCCCAGCCACGAAACCGTGTGAGAGCATGGGCGGAAAATTGGAGGGCATGGCCCGAAATTGTGAGGACACCAAGACAGGCGACGGGAATCTGGTTTGATAGAACCAGTAGATTAAGCGAGAGGCGCTTGTTGAAAGCCCTGGGGTAGTTTAAGTGTTAATGGTTAGGGTAGATTAGGTAAGATGCACCATCCATCCCTTCGCTCTTGTTGTGGGCCGCTGGACCCACTTTGGGCTAAGATTGCCGAACTCTGAGGAGGCCATCCCGAGGCTTGAGTTGGGCCTCGACACAGGTCGCTAGCTCTCCCTTATTCCCCTCCAGGAAGGGAACATAGGGGTTGGGAGTAGGCTAGGTGACAGGATAGGTGAGCCGAACAAGGACAGTAAAGGGGTTAGGGGACGATTTCTTGTGGGGAAGTAAAGATAAAAATAAAAACAACAAAAAAATAATTTGGGGGTAAATTGGTTTTTGTCAAATTAAGGGAGTGGGTATGGACAGAGACAGGCAAAGGCGATAGGTGGGAGGGAAATAGTTAGGTTGGTCCGAGCCTGCCTTTTGAGTGGCCAGCACCACCGCACTCCCTCCACCAACCTGCACTGCATGGCGGGAGGCCGGCCAACTTCATCGGCACCTGTTGTTTTGCTGCGAGGCCTGTACCGACCGGATCGTCTGCGGCTGTTGCTTCAAGGCCTGTGCCGGTCAGATCGTCTGCGGGCTGTGTTCACCTGCAGCGGCCTAGTTCTGCGGGCTGTGTGTGCCTGCCACCTTTGCCATGTCAGACCTGCTGCCCTCATCTACTTTTTGCCCCGGTTCTGTTTCGATTTGCCCCCCCCCCCCGTTCATTACTATGTCCGCCGGGATCGTCGTGAAGCCGCAAGAACTGTCCTGTTAGCAGCTACAACACGGGCCTGCAGTGGCGGCCCGTGCGTCGTTCGTTGTTCACGGCATCCATTTAAAAGGTGGAGGCCTTGGACTGCATGTGAGCAACCGGCCACGTTCCCCAAACCTGAGTTTCATGAGCCAGAGACTGCATACGAGCAGCCTGGCTCCCTGCTAACTGCTTTTCTCTTTGTGGAGTCCATTGATCCTGGGCCATGGTTTAGTGCAAGATTTGTAAGGTTAAGTTGTTACGATGTACTGTAAATATGAGTGCGCCCCCGGCATATATGTCATAGCGCTGGCAATTTATTTAAGTCATCCGTATGAGTGGGTTTGTTTAGTTAGTTACTCAGCCCGTAGGTTATTTATTTTGGGGACATGAATACCATGAATGTCGCACTCAGGGATCCGAAGGTAAAACGTACTAGGGAGAACTACACATGATGGCACATGAGAATTTGACGACTCGGGACGAGTCTGTAAAAAGGGGAGGGGGTAGTGTTACGGCTGTGAAAATTCGCAATACACCATAAAGGGTCCTCAGGTGAGATACATCGATAAGTTCATGTGTAGTTAGCCCAAACCCATTGTATAGAGGGAATATATGTGATCCATTCAGGCTGCGATTCTTCAGTTAGCCGTTTTTCTTTTGCTGTAGTTATTTTGGTGCAAGAACAACAACGACCATCGCCACAACCAACTTCTCAACGATCACGCCATTCACTACACGATGCCAACAATCACACCATTCACACCACGACGCCACCTTCCACAACTACGCTACCACCATCTTCACCACTCACCATTCAACGAGCACCGTGCGTTCATGATCTCCGCGGGACGGCTGAAAGGAGCGGAGTGGCAGCAGCAACAAGGGTGCGAAGGGGCATCTCCCACTCAAAACTCCCGCTTAAATATCTCCCGCCAAGATCTCCCGCCAAAAACGCCCACGCAAATATCTCCTGCCCGAATCTTCCTTCCCTCGTCGTACGGCGCGTGGAGAAGAAAATCAACAACGCCTGTGGGGTTTTCCCACCATTTTTCCCCGCGCTTGGTGCGAAAGGGGGAGGGGTGGCGCGTCCTCTCCCGATTGGCAGATGCGCGGTGTGACGCGTCCGGGGGAGAGGAACGCCCCCCTTCGAGGCATTTTCTGGAAGGGTCTCGAAGGAAGGAGGAGCCAAGAACGGGGTGGGGGGGCGGGGTGGAGCGAAGGACGGAGCCCAACCCTACAAAAGGCATGGGCGTAGAGAGTCCCTGTTCCCTTGTCCCTGAATGAGAATTGTCGAGAGTTGTGGAGAGTCCCTGTTCCCTTGTCCCTGAATGAGAATTGTCGAGAGTTGTTGGAGAGTCCCTGCCTATGGTTCGTTCGTTCAGAGGAAGAGGTTGAGGTTCTGTTCGTATGGAGGAAGAGGTTGAGGTTCTGTTTGTTCATTCGGGTCTGGTCGTGGTCGGGTGAAGGTCGTCGAATTGCCGCAGGTCGTCGAATTGCCACGGGTCGTCGAACCTGGTCCCTGGTGATTGTTCCTGGTCGGAGGGTCGATCAGAGTCAGTGCAGCCCTGAGACTCCGCTAGTGGGACGGAGCGCCTGCCATTCCCCCCCCCCCCCGTCCGCACCGAGATAGCGGCGAAAACCCGGCCCATTCCCCAAAAATCCCGTCCGAACTGTCGGGCGGACGACACGTGCAGGCGCGAGGCACGAGCCCAGTGGGCCACGCCGGAGGGACTCGGAGTTGCGGTCGCCAAGGGCTGGACGATGCGCTCAGGGAAGTCGCAACTTCCTTTTCTTTTGGGGTTTTGTGTAAATGTCTGTGGGTGGCGCCAGTCTTGAGAAGTAGAACTGTTTTAAGTGTTGCCATGTGAATTGCCTTATTCGGTTGTAGATCTGCATTGGTTCTTTGCATGTGTTTTTCTTTGCATAAACGTATATGTGTATTGCTTTTGTTCCTTTGTTTTACTGTAATATACGTGCCTTCCGTGCTTCCGTGAATAAACGTGCTTGTCCAATTGTTCCCGGTTTCGCTGCGTCCTTTCCTTTATTTGAATCTCCATCTTGCATCACGTAATGGATTAATAGTGGGTTTAAAACGCCTGGTAAATAATCTGAACCGTCAAGGTCAACGATAACTCCGCTCAGTTTTCCCTGTAGCACGGAACGAGCCACTTTAGCGGTTCGTGTCCGGAGTCGACCTGTGGCGTGGTACAACTCCTCGGTACGCTATCCGCGCGGGTACTTAGGTAAATCGACCATTCGGCGATCGGACCCTATTTCGCGTGGGTAGAATGCAGACTGAGTAGTGGTGAGGTTAAACCCCCACCCGTGACTAGCTCCCGGCGGTAGTTCCAGGAGAACATGACTGAATTGCACGTTCGGTGGGTGAAGCGGCCGCTATTGGTTACATGCGGTCGTTCGCACGCCGGCGGGGCGCGAATTCGTAACAATATACACTCACACCACATGCTCCCTCCACAACACTGATATTTCATTGACCAACCCCTCATTCCCCTACCCCCGACCCCTCTCACAATATTTGGTCTGACGCAACCCTGCTTTGTTGCGTGAGGTAAGTGATGAGTCGAACCAATACTCTGAACTGCCTCTTTCTGCTTCTCTTTTCTCTTCTTCTCAGATGATTGATGGTGCCATGTCTGTTGTGCAAGTAAGTCTGTAAAAGGGGAACACATATTGTTAAGGATTCAGCGGTGGCGGGATTCGCACCTGACTCGACCCCAGTGTTAAGGATTCGGACGTCACTTAACAGCACTGCCATCTCCAGGGTTATAACGCTGGCTGGTTTGGCACAATTCTCAGGTTATGTGCCTCAGATCATGATACCAAAATACACCTGTGCCTTGCCAGCTGGGGGAATAGCCCCCGGCTACAGACTGGATTTATCAGAGACCGAGCGGAGTCTCCCAGTCCGTAGCCCATTTTGGTTTTATATACCAATCGAGCGAATTGTTTCTCAGCACGGCACGAACAAACCCAAAGCGGCAACTTCATACGAATCAGCCAGATTTATTGGGGACACATCGGGGAACACAACACAAGCACGCATGCATGACAATGTTATAATCAATCTATAAACCATTCTTAACTTGGGAGCTACGGATTACGGGTTTCGAAGGGGACCCTAGCGAGATAAACCTTAGACAACATGCAGACAAGACACGGACAGCATGCCGACAAGACACAGAGTACTTGGTGATGCCTCATGGACGAGAGGAAAGCGCCAAAGGCACGAATGCAGCTCGTGACAAGCCGATGTCAATGGATTCGAGCACCTTGCTCGAACACGCCAAGTGGCAAAATGGCGGCGTCGTCCTCCTTTTGTCGCACTGCCCCGCACGCAGCCTCAGCACATTCAGCCCCCGTCCGGTCGACAGCCCAAGACGAAAGATCTATGGTATGCTCCAGCTGGCTTTTCACAAGGTCCAGCATACAAGTCCAGGCCTGGCCTGTTCACCAGGTTTGGCCAAATTGGGGTGTTGGGCTCTGCAGGCAGATCGATGGGACCACAAGACGTGTCGGGCCATGCCGTGAGTAAGGACAGAGGCTCCGTGGTTAGACGCAGGTTGAACCTGTCAATGACCTCTTAATAAAGTCGATCGCCGACTCACACAGCAGCCAATTCCTCTCGAAGCAGATTGCCGACTAACCCTCAGGTTCAGTTTCTCCTACTACTGATCACCCGGCTCGACACTCCTCGTTTCTCTGTTGCCTTCCTGGCGCTCGCTCGCCTCCCAGCCGATGGCAGACAGACCTCATGCAGTCCCTTCCCTGCCTTCCTTTCGGCTCGCTCTTTACGAAAAACCGATCGCGCCACCTCACCTCTGAGTTTCACCATCCCCTTCCCGGCACTCCTGCAGTTTCACTTCCTTCTTTCTTTTTGGGGCACGCCCCTTTTCGAAGCCGACAAACTCCTCCCCCTCCCAGAGCACTGGACGGAGACTCCTTCGGAGAGGGGAACGAAGAAGAAGAACCTCTCGGTCCACCACCACTGTACGAACAATAAACAGCCTGTTACACCTCCCGACACACATGTGACGTCCATTTACCGAACAACCTGACTAAACATGCATTTAATGGGGACCTGGGCGAATCCAATATTTAATAACACAGTATGGGCCATTTCTGCAACAATATTAGGGGTAAGTCTTGGCTTTGTGTCTTTTCCTGCTTGCTTGCATGCTTGATGATTGCCTTCCTGTGTAAATAAAAATTGCTGTTGATTGCTTGTACCACCAAAAGTGGAATAGCCACGTGTCAATTTTTGAGTTTCGGTGACATTCACGTTTGCTCGATTATAGTAATAAGATAAAATATGGCAATCAGGCCTTGCAGTATATTTGCAACCTCCCGTCACGGATTCGTTGAATCCAGATCCAGCCCAGCTTCCATGCACTTATGATGCTGTCATTGGAAACTGGTTTCTTCTTCTTCTTGGTGGAGACGGTAGATATACCTGTCTTTATTTCAGAAGATGAGCTTGAAGGTGTTTCTGAAGTTTCTGTGGTGCCAGTGCGTTGCAGAGGTTTCAGTCAAATCAGAAAGTGCTCCATCCTGACACCGATTCCCGCATATGCAATACTGCCATCTAATATGGGGTATACCGTATTGTTACCCACAACCAGCCTGCTGCGCTCTGAGGCTGCGCAGCACGAGATCGTATCAGGATGGACTTTTTCATCGGTGAAGCTGCAAAGTGAACGTGCGCATGCGCGACTGTTTATTGTTTATGCCCAGTGTGGTAAATAAACAACATGGCCACGCCCATAAGCGGATCCCTCGTGATTGGTCATGGAGCAGGTAATGGAAAATAAATCGTAGACGTGGCAAACTTGTTTGGATGCTCTTAAACTTGCCAAAATGCACGTTGATATTTACAAGGGAGACTTTTCTGCAAATATTCTGAATTTTTTGCCCCAACCTTATGATTTTTCGATGGTTATTTTGGAACTTTAGAAGGCGAATTCTCATGCCACCAGCATGTATTTTAAGCTCTGATATGATATTCTTATGGGCTGGGGTTCGAGCCTCACCACGAGGGGAAGCACTCAAATTCCTTCCAAACTCCCGGTCCTGAGGTCATCAGTCATGGATAACTCCATGGCCCAGTGGGTTGTAAAACCACCAAAAATGCCGATTGGTACTGCCAATCCTAGCAGGGTTTCACTACTTCACATGGTACCTTACCTTTAGACGACTGCACCAGGTGGGTTCCGTGCCCTCAATGCACACCCGCTTTACTGCCGAGAGATACAGTGGGTGTGCACTGGCTCATCAGAGCAAATCGCTGGGGTAGAACTACAAGGCTAACACCAACGTGCTAACTCCACTGGACCAATGGAGGAAACAAGCTCGAATGAGCCAAGATCCCCGTCCTCTTAATGATGACGTCATAAAAACGAATATGACGTCATTGTGATATATCAGGTTTGCGATAAATTATCTGTGCTAATGCCCAGCTTGATTCCCGCAAACAAAATTCAAACAGCTTGCCTAGTTTTGGAGATAATGGTATAGACGATTTCCATTAGCGGCGATTTTATGTCAACTTTTTTCTGGGAAGAATTTCCAAAATCGTAGATGGTTACTGCCTGCGCGTGGGATTTCTGCATATACATGGCAAGTTTCACGAAGATCCGATGAAAACTCTGGGTTGTGAAACAAAAAATGCCAAAAAATAGGAATGACGTCATAAAAATTGATATCACGTCATAGTGATGTATCATATGTGCGGTAATTCATCTCTGCTAATGCCCTGTTCGATTCCTGCAAACGGACTTCAAAAAGCTTGCCTAGTTTGAGATTTTTTTTCGGCAATTTCCATTAGCAGAGATATTTTGACATCATAACTCTTTTTCGATGAGGAATTTTCAAAATCGGAGATGGTTACTGTCTGCGCAGGGTATTTTTACACACACACATATATATATATATATATATATATATATATATATATATATATATATATATATATATATATATATATATATATATATATATATATATGCGCCAAGTTTCAGGAAGTTTCGATGAAAATTGTAGGCTGTGAAACAAATGAAACAAAAAAATGACAAAAAATAGGATTGATGTCATAAAAATTTATATGACGTCATAGTGATGTATCATATGTGCCGTAATTCATCTCTGCTTATGCCCTGTTCGATTCCCGCAAACAGAATTCAAAAAGCTTGTCTAGTTTCGGAGATAATTTTTTAGGCGATTACCATTAGCGGAGATATTTTGACATCATAACTTTTTTTCTAGGAGGAATTTTCAAAATCGGAGATGGTTACTGTCTGCGCAGGGTATTTTTACATATATATGCCAAGTTTCAGGAAGTTTCAATGAAAACTGTAGGCTGTGAAACAAAAAGTCCACAAGAACAACAATGTGAGTAAGACTTAGAGATCCTCCACGAGGATCTAAAAATACGATGAGCTGGGTACATTTATAATATATACAATTTATTACAAGCAAGGATGAGGAAAAGTGTGTGGCACAATAATCAAAGGTTTTAATGCAAAAGCAATATTCATACAGTAGAGGAAAGCAAGGTTTCATGAGATGCAGCAAAATAAAATGCAATTATTTACAAAAACACAAAGAGATACACAGTGCATGGCTAAACCAATCCTAAAACTTATACAATCTTATTTTGACTAATATGACAGATGCCATCAGAATCATACCTGAGGGAATTAAATAGTAAGAAAGATGAGAGAAAGTTTGAGGTGGTTTCGATCTCTCGATTATTGGGTGAGGTCGACGGACCCACGCAGCCCAATCACTGAGGAGGGGGAAGGTGGAGAAAAACTGAGTGTCTAACGTACATGGTCAGAGGGAGGTGTGGTCAGGGGGTGCAATGATATGCAAATTATATGTACAGAGGAAAGTGTAAAAGATGTGGGTCAGTGGGCCCAAGTAATCATTGATTCTCTTTTATGCCGTCCACAGAAATAAAGAAAAGACCATGTGAGAAAATAGACTAGTGACGTGTAAAGAAGTCTGTAAATGTAACACCATGCTGTCTGATACTGCACTCGGATGCCTGGTCCTTCTATTCTGCACTCCATGCCTCTCCATTCTGTTCCATTCCTTGGCTCCACCGTCTATGTACCACTCGAGAAGCTCCACCGTCTGTGTGTCTTTTAGTTCAGAACATACCGCACTTTTGGTGGAGGGTGGAGCCTCCAATCAAATCAGGGAGAGCTTTTGAGCTTTTCCAGCGTCCTCGTTGGTCCGCAGGCAATTATCATGGCATTGACACTGCCCATGCGAGGGTCCGGCGGTGGAATATGGCCCCATTTACTCTGCAGTCCGCCACGTGAGTGAGCTCTGAGATTAACATGATGGTCGTGTATTTGGTCGCATTCTCCAGTTGTGGATGCACACCGAACATGCAATGAAAGCCACAATTGAGTGGAGCTTCAGGGCTATCCATATGATGTCGAACGGAGTCTCGCGCACTCTTGCGCTTCAAGCTATATGCCAAAACATTCCTATCCGAGTATCCACCATGGCGTGCTGCATTCCCTCATCCCTGCCGGTCCAGAGGGCGGTTGTGGGCGTTTATGGTGACTGTGGTTAAGCGATAGTCGCGGTGGAGTGGCGTAGCAGTTGTCGTGTGGTGATTTGTGATGGAGGTGGTTGAGGTTGTGGCATCAATGGTGAGTGTAGGTGAGCTTGAGTTGGTGTCTGATGGTGTAATGTATATAATACAGGCATGTTAAGGTCATTTGAATGTTGTAGCGTTGGTGCTTCGAGTATGGTGAAGATCGGAGTGAAATGCCCATTGAGTTATAGCGCCCGATTCAAATGGCTTTTCGCATGCATATGCAAATGACCTGTCTGTTTGTTATGATCTTTGATGTGCATGCATGTGTGAGGAAAGGAGAAGTTCGCATGTGCATAAGGAAAAAGGAAAAATGGAAAAATGGGTAAAGGAAAATTGTAAAATGGGTTTTTCCTGAAGGAAAAATGGGTAAAGAATGGAGAATAACTGGCCGAAAGCCCACGCAACACATACGACCCATAAACCCACTACACAATGGGGAAGAGCTATCTAAAACGAATATCAATTAAATAACTGTCTCGGGACACAATATGTTGTGTGCCATTGCCTCGGGGGAGTGCCGGCTTCACAGAACCCCACAGTATTTGTAAAAAGGTGGAATCATTTGGAGATGTTGAGAAAATGAAAGCAGCTGTTGAAACCAGGAAATGAAAACCACAGAAAAGAGTTGAAGTCGATAGGTGGAGCAACAGCAGTAAAATGAAGCGACTGTGGTGAAGAGAGAGAGAGACATCTCCGAAGTTCGTAAAAACAAACCCCACAGGGCAATTTTCAAATCTGGGGTTTAAAAGGACAATCTTCCAGGTGTTCTCTGCCTCCAGGCGTCATGAGCTAGACAAAAACGAGATTTGAAATGCAAGGTTTTGGGAGGACACACCACATATCATGCAATAAGCTGTTGTACAGTATTTGAAATTTAAAGTGAAGAGGTTTTTGTACATCTTTCAATAGTAAACGAAATGTATGGTACAAATAATGTTATAATGTGTAAAACAATACATGATGGGATGACAAAGGTTCCAAAGGGTGGATGTAGTGCTGACCTGAAGGGGAAATCATACCACCCTCTCATAATTTTTTATTGCAGAGTAATTTTGCGAATAATATTGTTACGGACCTGGAAACCATTTGCATTCAACATGCAGGTCCCAAAAGTCAGTTATCCCGTTAAGTACATGTGTGAGATCCCTTTCCTTTTGTCTAGTGGGAGAATCAAAAACGAGCACTGGGACTTATTTTAGTTGGGTTATTAAATCTTTACATCTAACAACCAACAAGCCATCTGCATGACACCTCGGCCCCTCACGATCCACCGCCAACCGGCTGCACCACCAACGTACCGTTGCAGCGCTATACTGTTACTCATCAAGTTTGACCCCACGTGGAAAGAGCAGTTGGGGTGTCCCGGCAGGGGCCAAGGCCCTGCCCCGGAAAAATGGGCCGTAGGACCCTGTCCAATGAGGGGCAGACAGCGAGGCATTTTTCGCCAAGAGCCCCTCCCCGTGGTGGGAGGAAATATATATTCGAGACTCTCTGAGTAAGGAGGAGTTTTCATGGTGGTTGGGTCAGGCAGTTTTGTTCACGATGGCTGTGAGCAGTCTGGTTCGTTGTTCACGGTGGCTGTTATGGGGAGAGGTGTCCTGTGGACCCCAACTATTCGCCACGCGAGCTCTGCCACGAGCCACGAGTCCCACACGTGCGACTGGGACCAAACTGATGACCTTTGGCAGGTGCCGCACTACAGAGCACGCTTTCCCTCCGACGACTACGTACCCACCAAACTCTGACCCCCCAGCTTATCTCTCTTCACGGCTGCGAGGGTCAAATAAAGACTCTGGGGTTTCTTTTCTTTTTGTGTGTGTGTGTGTGTGTGTGTGTGTGTCTGCATGTGGGCCCATATTTAAGTAGAACTAAGTGTTTTTGTTTTCTGTAAATATTTCCCTGCTTGCATATTTGCGCCAAGTCTTGCCTTTGTCTTTCTTTTACTGTTAATAAATTTGTTAGAAATATTCCCAGTCCGTTTCTGTCACTTCTTATATTGGTCTAGCATGGCCCGGGTCTGAGTATAAGCGGGGTTTCATCCCCAGTAATCGGTCTATCATAGCCGGCACGGCTTTGGCAGTTTCCACTCGGCTGCACCCGAACCGGAGTTGGTAGTCGGTAGTTGGAACTCAACCGTAGTCAGTAGAGTGACCCGGTTCGAGCAAGACGTGCCGAGGGCGTGGTTTCCCCGGTAGTCCAAATCGCTTAGTTAATTAGGTAAATTGGTTTTAAACAAACAGACCCTATGCTACGCGGTTGAGATATTGGCGTCCACGGTCGGTTCAGCGACCCGCCGGCTCACGGAATTATCCGGAGCGACGGCCTGCAATTCCGGGGAGTCTGGTGGGAGATGGCGTAACCTCTCCCACCTAGTGGTCGTTCTCGACACCGACCCCTGGCCCACAACAATATCATAATGGTTGTACAGTGAATAGTGAGTGCTGCATGTAAGCGTCACTGTGAGTGAAATGTTCATGAAACTATTACCAACTGGAAGGGCACTCAGTAGAGCACGGACCTCCGCCACGTAATGCCTGATCCACGAGAACATATCGGGCCCAATAAATTTTTAAATATAATGCTCTACAGTAATACATATCGGTTTTGGCCCTATCTATCAATGGTAAAGAATCACTTTAAAATTCTTTAAGTCGGATCTTCACCAAAATCGAATCAATTCGTCCTTGCCACACACCCAACCTGTCCACCAAGTTGCATCCGAATCCGTCCACAACTTTTTCAGATATGATGCTTTATATTAGTTTAGCCCTGTCTCTCAATGGTGAAGAATCACTAAAAAAAAGTTATCGGATCCAGATCCGGATTCGGATCTGCACCAAAATGGAATCAATTCTTCCTTGTCACACACCCAACGTGCCCACCAAATTTCATCCCGATCCGTCTGCAACGTTTTGAAATATCCAGTACACAAACAGACAAACAAACAAACAAACAGACAAAGAGGGGTGAAAACATAACCTCCTTCACCTTCGATGGTGGAGGTAACGAGAAAACAGCTCAACAAGTCATAACATATTCTTACAATTCAGGTTTGTTGAAAATTATGACAAAAGCTCAAGTGCTAAAACAAGTTATAGCCTGGGCACACACACACACACACACACACACACACACACACACACACACACACACACACACACACACACACACACACACACACACACACACATACACACACACACACACACACTTATTAGTATAGATATGTTTGCATTCCAGCTGCTCGTATGAGCCATGCTTGTGAAGCCATAATGACAAAACACTGAGTCTTTTTTTTTTAACGTTTTCCTTTTACAACTCTCAGTGTATTTTACAACACTGAACCCCAAAACCCCCAAATGCTCTCAACAGAAACCTTGATGGATGAAATTTCACGATGAATTCACAGTTGATACAGAAAGCGATCATGGAAACCACAAACAAAATCGAATCAAACTCGAAGGGTTCTCGGTGGAGCACATACCTCGGCCACACAATGCCTTGATCCAGGAGAACATATGGAGCCCAACATGTATATTTGAAATGTCCTGCGAAATCTCGGTTTTACCTCCACTACCGAAGGTGAAGGAGGTTATGTTTTCACCCCTTTCTGTCTGTCTGTTTGTCTGTCTGTGTGCAGGATATCTCAAAAAGTTGTGGACGGATTCAGACGAAACTTGGTAGAGATGTTGGGTGTGTGACAAGGAATAAATGATTCAATTTTGGTGAAGATTCGGATCCGGATCTGAGAATTTTAAAAGTGATTCTTCACCATTGAGTGATAGTGCTAAACTAATATGTAGCATGATATCTCAAAAAGTTGTGCACGGATTCAGACGAAACTGGGTGGACAGGTTGTAGGTGTGACCAGGATGAATTGATTAAATTTTGGTGAAGATCTGGATTGAGAAATAGGGCTCAAAAACGACATATAGCATGATATTGCAAAAATGGATCAGGCCAGATATGTTATCGTGGATCAGGCAGCACGGAATGGAGGTATGCGCTCTACCGAGTGCCCTTCCAGTTCGCCATGTTTCCCAATGGCGAAGAATCACTTTTAAAATTCTAGTAGATGGATCCGGATCCATATCTTCACCAAAATCTAATCAGTTCGTCCTTGTCACAATGCAACCTGCCCCCAAAATTTCAACCAAATCTATCCACAACTTTTTGAGATATCCTGAACACAGACAGACAAACAAACAAACAGACAGCCAAGGGTGAAAACATAACCTCCTTCCACCTTCGGTGGTGGAGGGAGGTAACAATGTTTGTTGTGCAATCAAATACCTGACTGGTGTGTTCAGCCCCTCACAGTGAGAAGCACGAAGTATATTCAACCTTCATGAAAGGTCTGATATCACAGTTCAAAATCCTTTTCATCCGCATGTGCAACATTTCTCTCAATCACAAAGCAAGAACAAGAAAAAGAGCAATCAGTGATTGCAGACCCTCGCCAGGAGTTGTTCTGTGTGGTGTTTGTATGGTGTATTTTGTGTGGTGTTTGTGTACTGGTGTGTTACATAATTGATAATAGACATAACAAGAACTGCCGCTTTATAACTGCTGGCAGTGATGACCGGGTATCGAGATGTCCAGCTTTGATTGGACACCTGAGACCCTCACCCACGATGCTTATGATTATTCAATTGAATTCAGAATGGGATTAAAATAAATTCAATTGAAACCAATTGGAAGACCAAATAGGTACATTCCTGCATCGGAGTAATCAGAAGGAACTCAAACAAATGAACAGCAAAGATGAAGTCATCAGGAGGAACCTGGAGAGGAATCACATTTCAGCTGCTGCTGCTCCTCTACCTTCAAACCAATCCAAGCGCAGCCAAGTGAACCTTATTCAAAAAAAAAAAAGATTTAATCATTCTGGCTGCCAAACCATGCATCTGATCAAGTTGAAATTTAAGACTGTGATTTAGGTCTAATTGGGGACCTTGTCGACAAGTTTCAAATCTAAATTTTGAAGCTGATTCTGTGTTTTAACAGGCAAATACCCATAAGCCTTCATCATGCCTCCACAGACATTCTGGATACTCAGCACTTTTTCCAGAGTAATCGTTGTGCGCCACTTTTGTGCGATCTTTATGGCATTCTTCCCAACTGTGTCAAAGTTGTAACCTGTTTCGTGATCACCGTGTGTCACGTTCACAACCCAGCGCAAGATTGCCTCACTTTCCGGGATGCCCGCAAAGTTAAACATTTTTTTGACCAAGCCCTCTGGGTCCAACACGAGATCTTCAAAACGAACCAGCATGAAACGACCTCTTAGCCAAAATGGCATTTCTCCACCCGCCACACTTCGCATTCGTTCAGTGCTCTTGCACACTTCTTGCAGAACGGTAAGGTTGCTATCTATGAACTCATATCCAGTCATGTTCATGACCACCCCGTTGTCTCTTTTGAGAGCTCGTGGCGCTTTGTCTCTGGAAAGTGCAACTGCCCTTGGGTCACGCACAAGGTGAATAACACGAATATCTATGCTGGGGTCAGCTATCATTGACTCAATAGGTTCTATGTCAAAGAATCGGACTTCTTTGAGGACGATGTGCTTGCTCGCGTGGCATGCCAGGGAAAACCTCTCAAATGAATTCCCAGAACAGCGTGCCTTGCATAATTTTTCCTCACTAAATGTCCCTGGTGCAAAGGCATCGCAAGCAGGTGGTGAACAGAGCGCACGACTCACAAAGTGCATGAAGACCATCGCAAGGTTTCGACCAGTTGGAGGGGGAGGATCCGGTGGGAAGTAGTAATTGTATACAGACGTGTCACATAGGTAGATTGAGCGTAGCATGTCACGACATGCTGGTTCCATAACCACAGCACCAGCACCTCGCATTTCTGTCCAAACATGCCAGCAGGGTTCCATAAGGTAGAAGACATCCGGGTGTTGTCCAAAAATTTGGCCTAAGAATGAAGAGCCTGAACGCCAGGTGGAGATGATCAGCGTATGCGTTCGCTTTGGCTTGGCCTGCTCGTCACAGTCACTTCGTACTTGTATTCCATTAGTATTCTCACTGGGTTTATTAAACAGGAAGAAAATTATCCCAATGATAAAAACCAGGAACAGCATGAGCATGGTCTGGCTGATCCTTGGCAAGAACTGCATGATGGCGTTTTCTGAGCTGCAATAAAATAAAATAAAAAAAACACATGGTTAGCATGATTTGTCTGTACAGTGGACTCACTTTCAACAGATACATTCATCTAAATTAGGGCTTGTGATTTTTTTCCCATTTCCAAAAAACCTAAATTCCGTTTCGTGTTATCAATGGAAAAATAAGAATGTATTTGTGCGCTTGGATTGGAAAACAAACAATTTTCCTCGAGTCTCTGTATTTTGCATCAGGCTGACACAGAAAAGCAGGGAGTAATAAAATGAAAACTTAAATTATAAATGACGGTTGGGAAAAATGAGAAAACTGGATACATGGACTTTAAATGAAATGAATGTTGACGAGAAACACCAGCGCCCTCTGCGAGCAGTGTTGGAGGGAGGGTGTGAGCAAATTCATTTTGTGCCTGTGGCTACGAATACCCCTCCCTCCAGCATGGACCAATAAACCACGTGAGCCACATGCACAGGTGAAAATCCCGAGTCATCAACCCACTCTTGTGAGGGGGGGGGTGGAGGGGGTGATAGTATTTTGTGCCCATGACCTGATCCTTGGTATCCCCATCCCTCCCCCAAACGTGTATGCAAAACCTGGTGGAGATCAGCCAAGCTGTTTTCAAGACAGATACTGTATGCTGTATTTGAAAATGATTACGATGTCCATGTGTGCTCACGTTCAAGGGAGTTATGCAGACATGACAGTATGTGCATATCATGTGCCAAAGTAGACTACAATTTTTGCATGTTATCTTTTTTCAACTAAGTACCTCTATAAAGTATTACAATTAGAATGTGAGTACGTTTATAAAATATATTATGTACGATAAAAACCACACAAACATTACACAAAACAAGTACTGGCGAGAGACTGCAATCTTTAATTGCTCTTTCTGGTGACCTCCATCACCTAAGGTGAAGGAGGTTATGTTTTCACCCCTGTCTGTCTGTTTGTTGGGTGCAGGATATCTCAAAAAGTTGTCGGATTCGGACAAAACTGGATGGACAGGTTGGGTGTGTGACAGGAACGAACTGAATAGATTTTGGTGCAGATCGAATTCGGATCTGACTACAATCTTTTTTTAAAGTCATTCTTCACCATTGAGAGATAAGGCCAAAAACGATAGCACGATCTCTCAAAAAGTTGTGGATGGGTTTTTGGAGTTCCAGATCTTTGTAGTTCCAGATCCAAATTCGATCTCTCGGTGGGATGCAATATGTAAACTCTTCAGCCTGGGAAAGGTATGCGCTCTACTGAGTACCATTCTAGTTAAATATTGTTACGAATTTGGGAATTCGATTGCACACAACATTCAGGTTCCTTTAGTCAGTTATGTCGATAAGTGCTTGTTCCCGAGATAGTTCACCTTCCATTGTTTAATGGGCAGAAATCAATGAAGTGCGCTGTGTTATTCAATTCAATACTTAGGGAGCGATCAAGAAACAATGGAGACGTCCCTCCCCCTCTTCTGCGAAGAGGAAGAAGAGCCCTTCCGTCCCGTGATTCATAACGTCAACAACTCCCTCCCATCCGTGGTTGAGCGGGGATGGATCACGAGGGCATGAGTCACACCGGGCACCAGTGCGGGGGAGTGGGCGGAGAATGATAAAGAGGAGATCCTTTCTTTGTTCGGTTGGAGTGGTCGTTCAGCAGGCCGTCGGTTCCTGGTTGGCTTGGGTTAGGGTTGAGGCTTTCGGAAGCTTTTTGCTTCTGCTGAGTAGTTGTTCACCAGGCCGTCGGGTCCTTGGGTTAGGGTTGAGGCTTTCGGAAGCTTTTTGCTTCTGCTGAGTAGTTGTTCACCAGGCCGTCGGGTCCTGCTTGGCTCGGGAGAGCTTTTTGCTTCGAGCTGCTTTGTTTGGAAGAGAGTTGAGCTGGTCGCTCGGCTCGAGCTGCGAGTGGTGGCTTCTTCTTCTTGGTTTGTGGAGCTCTTTGTTCTCCGTTTTGGTTGACGGCTTGGTGCGACTCGTCGGCCTCATCGTGGAGGTGGTTCCTCGGGGAAGCGGCGCATCGACGGGAAGGATCGGCGCCTAATCTCACCAGCGTGTGTTGAGAAGCGCGGGACGATTCGCTGGAGCTCGGGAAAGATCGCGGCTCACGGAGATTGGGTCCAGCTCGCTCTCGATGGAGCCCGGGTCTGAACAACTTGAAGACCACATGAGGTGGAGAGGTTCGAGATAGGTCCTGGGTTTCAGCTCACCTGTCCTCTGAGCTGGAGTCCGTTATTAAAGGCCTCAGCCACCATTTCTTGGGTGTGTGTGTGTGTGTGTGTGTGCGTACGTGTGTCTGTGGGCCCGTCGAATAAGTAGGAAATTAAGTGCTTTGTGTGCTGTAAATGTTTGCATTGCATTTCGTAAAGTCGGTATAGTTCTGCTCTTACGTACTTCCCTAGTTCCCCATTATTATTAATAAATATCCCAATTGTTAAATGTTTTCAGCTCGTCGCGTCGATTCTTTCATTGACTGAGCATTTCATGTGTTGGTAGTTGGAAAGCCTTTGGTTTGCCATAAAAGGGGGACATTTGGACCGACAGTTCTCGGCAATTAAGCCGCTCGGAATCGTGCACGGGACAGGCTCGCCTCAGTGGCTTGTTGCGTACGAGTTCCGTCGAGGGTGGAATACCCCGGTAGTTGGATTACGTGGGTATTTAGGTAAATTGAACATTGACAATCGACCCTACCCCACGTGGTCTGCCCATTGGCGTATTTCGGTTCTTGTACAAGGACCCGTCGACTCGTACTTATCCGGGCGGCGATCTATATTCCAGGCGATCGGTTGGGCCGACTCGACTTGCGGCTCCGTCAGAGTGGTCGGTTCGCGGCCGACCCCCGGCACCGTAACAATATATTGTTGTGGTTCTGAAAAACGCTTGCCTCTAAGGCAATGGCATCCATCATACAGTGGACCCCAGACAGTTATTTCATTAATATACGTGCAGTTAGACCTTTCCCTCCTGTCTAATGGGTCAAATGGGACGAAGTGCATTGTGTGGATCTCATAGTTAGGTCTGATTATATCTCTATCTTCATTCCAACTCTTTTCCTCTTGTTCCTCAAATAAATCCACCCAGACTGCTGCTTCTGAAAACCACAGCATCATCCTCCACGATAAGAATGCGTCCTCGCGGAGACCAAAGGAAGCATAACCTACACGATGGAAAAATCCTCCGCTGCAAGATACGGTGTCAAAGGGGGATAGTAGAACCATACATTAAATCCCAACACCATACAGGATGCACACGGCACACTCTTTTTAACCCTAATTATATCTAATCCTTTCCTTCAATCCATCACACAGTACGAGGCACGAATAGTGCACCTCTTCATTCGGGTCTGTACGCTGGTTCACGGGCATGTGGGGTTGAAGCGGCCCTCAGCCAGTCTCTGGAGCACGGCCCGGGAGTTCAGTGCAAGGCGATTCATATCATGGGGTTCAGAGCGAGACAATTTCACAGCTCCATGATCTCTCGCCGGATGTACAATAAGACCGTTTCCGGCCGTCACGGCTGGGCCGTGCGGTGGCCAGAGCCAAATGGGAGAGCCTGATTCGGGTGACGACTCATCGCTTCGGGGCGGCGCCCTGCTCTACACCGCCGGATGTATAAAGGACAGATGAAGAGGCTGTTTGGAGTCGTAGTCATCGTCGTGGTCGTCCTCATCATCTTTGCATGGCCTTGGATCGATCTCTATATATGCCTGCTTCTCTGCAAGTCCTGTCTGCCATTCTGCCCACTCGCTCTCGATCTCTACCTTCTCTGGAATCTCAACTCCCTCGCCACTGGCTCCACCCACCCACCTTCTCCGCCTGCCTCTCACCACTGGACAACCCACTCACCTGGCTCCACCTGAAGTCCCTCCCTCACACCTGATGATCTCGCCCTTTCTCTGGATCGATGCACACGCTGCGCCGACATCGTAATCAAGCAGGAGACAATGTGCCAACCCTCAAACGTGCAGCGCGCTATGCATAAGTTAGACTATCGTTGGGCATAGGACGTGAACGCCGACAACAGGCTAAGCATTCGTTGGTATAAGTTATCTATAAGATAACGAAACATTCTGTATCCGTTACTAATATGTTATGCATACGACCAACTCATTATGAATACGTCCGAATCTTTAAAAAAAACATCAAAAGTTCAGCGTAAGCCAGCGTTTTACATACATTTTGATACGTTGTCATTGCTGGCTAAAACGTTAAGGTGTGACTGGGCCTTTAGCAGTGTCACTCGGCTGCATCTGATCCGGTAAGGTGACCCGGTTCGGACAAGGTGTACCGAAGGCGTGTCCCCCGGTAATTAGATCACGTGATTATTTTTAGGTCACCGATATTAGACGGAGGACCTTAAGTCACGTGGTTGAGTAATTGGCGTTCATGGTCGGTTTGCGACCCGCCGCATCACGGAGTTATCCGTGTGCGACGGCCTGCGATTCCGGGGAGTATGGTGGGAACCCGAGATAGCTTTTTCCCCTAGTGGTCTTCTCATCTGACCCCCGGCCGCAACAATACATATACTTAACTCAGGTCATATTCAATTTACTTGCAGGTCTCTCTTTTTTATGCAGGGCTACGGTACCAAATATAAGGTCTGTTCTTGCAATATATATCATGAGATAATGGACATATAGATTTAGATCCACACAAAAAGAACAGAATGTCATACAAAGAGCTGTGACATTGGCTGCATCAGTTTGGATTTTTTAGTCAAACAAACTTGATCGTGCGCTCATGTGTCAATATTAAGAGAAGATTACTCATCAGCGAGCAGCCAAAAATACAGCTATTCTAGAACTCCAAAAATTGCTTCAAAGGACAGGCGGCTGGACATCTCCATTTGAGATGACATCGATGTAGTCTCGTCCTTATTAACTGAAATACAGTACAGTTGATATAGCAACCTGGTTATGTTGTCATAATCCAGGACTTTCAAAGAGTAAATGCAAAAGTATGTGTGTGAAACATGTTTGGACTCACATGGAACTCGATGCTCCCTTTCACGTCCTTTGACACAATGCCACAAGCGTGCGGCTTAACTTGCTGGTCGTATTGTGTTCCTTTTTGTATTATCTCTTTGTTGGATTGAAAATTGTATAATTACACACTTCTCCCTGCCTGTGGATGGACTTTTCTTATTTCCACAAACCTCCACGTCACTTTGCTGTCATGCAAGCCAAACTGGTTCCGGCAACTTAAGTTCAGGAAAGTCAAACATTTTATATCACAAAAGGAAGGTGTCAACCCCACCCTGTGTCAATTTTTCCCTTACTCATGCATAAATACCTATTTTCTAAAAACACACTTTTATTCATTTATCTTTATTAAGTGGTTTTCTTTCTGTCTTTTATTGATCTTTGTCAAAACTGTTTAACCACTACTCCATAAGGAACTTTTAATCCAGACAAAGGCTGGCAGGATGACCTGGAGGTACATACACTCGACTCTAAGCTGTCGAATCTGGGTTGGAATTCCAACCCAACTTTCAACAGTCATCCCGGTGTTTCACAGGCAGGGTGATTCATCAATGTTTATTAGATTCCTGACATTTTTCCTGTGGATGGACGTTTAACTGGGCGTCCCGTCTGCCGACATTGGTTGGTAGACGTTAATAGATCCCACGGTGTCCTTCGAGAAGAATCGGTGAGCTATCGCTGGCACCGTGAACAAGTTACAAATTCCTGCCATAATCAGCAAAGATCAAGACAACACACTACAACGAATATAACAATTTTATGAACAGCTTTAGCACAATGGAAAAGGGGTTAAAAAGTTGTATCAAACAATAGCCGAAGTGACACCAGAGATCACAAACGGGGAAATTAAAAAAAACCTTACAAAACATGAAAAGAGTAAAGGTACCAGGGCTGGATAACATCTTAATATGCACAATTATGGAAGGAGAAGACACTATCTCATTACAGCTTGCTGAACTATTTAGAACAGTGTTTCTCAACCTTTTTTGTCCCACACCCCACTTTGATTTTCAAAAAAATCGTACGCCCCACCATGATTGGAGACACTACAGTATATACTACATATGTATTCAAAAGGCTTTATTAAAACTTTATAGCAAATTTTATTCAATTGCTACTCACTTCAATGGGAGCCCTGCCCTTGACGCTGACTGCAGATTTGTTTGATTTGAGGAACCAATTTTGTCAGTTTCAGCCTTAAATCACCACATTTCGTGATTTCTAGTCGATTTCTCTGAGCTTGCAGCAAATCGGTAACAACACTAAATCGACATTCGACTAAATAAGATGATGGAAAATTTATCAATACTTCCCTTGCCAAAGTAGTCGAGTTTGGGTATTTCTTTTCGCGCTCCTCAGACAGCCACATCATGGTTCCTTTGATCTTGAAAAGAGTTTTAAATCCTCATGCCCCACCAAAATATTGCCACGCCCACCTTGAGAAACACTGATGTTGAGCTTGCTGAAAACAAAGGAAAGTTTCCAAGCAATGTAAATAAGCAAACATGATTATCCTCTTCAAAAAGGGAGACAAACGAGATCTTAAGAGCTATTATCCAATCAGCTACTTTCATATAGGCCAACATATATAAACTTTTCACAAGGGTCCTAACCAATCGAACGGAAGGCATTGTAGATAGCAACCAACCAAGAGAGCAACCAAACTTCAGAAGTGGATATTCCACCATTGACCATGTACACACCATTGATCAACTGAAGGAAAAATGTTGGGAATATAATAAACTTCTCTGCATGGTATTTGTGAACTATGAGAAGGCATTTGACAATGGAGAATCAGTCGGCAGGGTGGATCCGGGGGGATGGGGGGGGGGGAATGTCACACCCGGCGCCCCTCATAACCTCCTCCCCTCTCATCAAAAGCGATCGTTTTTTAACCTCCGCCATCTTCGAAGATGGATGGAGGTTACTGTTTTCACCCCTTTCTGTTTGTTTGTTTGTTTGTTTGTGATATGAACAGTATTACGGAAAAACTCCTCGACGGATTTCGACGAAACTTGGTGGGGGGGGGGGGGTTAGGTATGGTCCAAGGATCATGCCATTAAATTTTGGACTTGGTTCCCCCCCCCCCCCAAAATAAATTGTTAGAGAAAAAAATTTTTTTTTTGCATTTCTACATATTTTAAGTGATTTCCAACCCCCCCCCCCCCAAAAAAAAATTGTTAGAGAAATTTTTTTGCATTTCTACATGTTTTAAGTGATTTCCAACCCCCCAAAAAATTGTTTCCCCCCCCCAAATTAATAGAAAAAAAAAATTTTTTTTTTTGCATTTCTACATATTTTAAGTGATTTCCAACCCCCACCAAAAAGAAATTCTTTGAGAAAATTTTTTTTTGGCATTTTTACATGTTTTAAGTGATTTCCACCCCCCTCAAAAAAAATTGTTACCCCCCAAAAGAAAAAAAACTTTTTTTTTTGCATTTCTACATGTTTTAAGTGATTTCCAACCCCCCCCAAAAAAAATTGTGAGAGAAAAAAAATTTTGTAACTTTTTTTTCAACAAAATTTCGAATTTTTTTTTTTTGCATTTTTACATGTTTTAAGTGATTTCCAACCACCCCCCCCCCCCAAAATGTTGGAGAAAAGAACTATAACTCTCAGCACTGTTGACATCATATTTAATGAATAAGATATAAGGTTCACTTGAGTGGCCCAGCAGTATTGGCGGCGGAGGTTTTGCACTCTCCCGAGTGCTCCCCCTCTAGTTTCATATCTGTATTAAGGTGTATATAACCGAAGATGTGGTCTCGGAATGTGGGATCACCAGATATTCCTCAGACTACAGGTGATGTTGACCTCCAACCAACTTTGTTCAACATGGAACTGGTCTGTGCCATTCCGTTTGTTCCCATGGTGGATACTTGATTAACGAATTATCAGAATCATTTGTCATCGGAGATGTTTCTTTACTCCGAACCATTCATGAACCAAGAAATGGTATCCCAAATATCACATAATCCAGAGTCCATATCATTCTGTTTAAATTCGACACTCGGTCTGTGTTTTCAAGATTCAAGAACATGATTTTTGACCGTAGGAAATTCTGCAGGGTATACAGTGAGCATCACATGTGTTGGAGATGAAAGACTTGTTATGAATGATTCACAAGGTCGAGATGATGAAGGTAAATGTTCATCTGATGGAAAAAAAAAAACCCAAATTCTGATTGAAGGTCACTTCCACATCAATCCTTGTTCAATACGCCAGAGACATTGATTTGTTTTGATCATGACGTCATTTGTTTCACTCTATGTAATGTCCGTTTTTCATTCAATTGGATTTTTATGATTAGACAATAATCAAAATAAATGTTGAGTCTTGAGAAAAAAAAAATTCATTGGAGTCTTTATTTTCAAGTGTATTCGTGTTCATTGTATTTATTTAGAAGTTTTTTGAAAAATATTTTTGTGGGAATAGTCCCACAAAAAAATGTTCCCCTCACTCTGCTTGGTGAATAGTACAATGTAAATTTTTGCACCCCCAACCTAAAATCATGGATCCTCACCTTGTCGGTACTGGATGCATGACAACAAGGAATGGAAAGGAAATACATTGAATTACTGAAAGATATCGACACCGATTGTACAACTACACTGGCACTGCACAAAGGAAGTGGTGAGATTGACATCAAAAATGGAGTAAGACAAGGTGACACGATCTCTCCCAAATTAGTCACTGCCTGCCTGAACTATTGAAGATAAGGGTGCCAACATTAATTGAGAAAAGTTTAACCATTTATGAGATTTGCAGACAACATTGTTGTTAGAGAAGAAAGCTTAGAGAAAATGGAAACCATGCTCTGGGAACTCGCTGAAACCAGCATGAAGAGTGGCCTAAAGATGATGGACATTTCAAAAACCAAAGTAGTTTCATGAACCCCCTTGTACCTCATGGCGAAATCATAATAAATGTCAACCAAATAGAAAAAGTATAAGAATACATAAATCTCGAGCAAAGCTTTAGCCTCAAGGAAAATGATCAAGAACAAGAAATAATGAGAAGAATCAAACTTTGATGGAGACAATTTGAAAAATTCAGTAAAATCATGAGAGGTAGCTAATGTATGTCTGAAGATAAAACTTTTCAATCAGTGTATTACTGTATTCCATCGATGATGTCGAGATGAACATGGAGACCTTTGGATGGCAACAGGAACAGGGGAAGGCCACGTCGAAGATGGAGGGATGAATGCAATAAATATTTACGTGGAGTCAATTGGAACAACAAAGCGAGAGACAAAGAAACATGGCTTCAACATGCTGAGGCTTTTGTCCAGCAGTGGACTGAAAATAGCTAATGATGATGAACCAGTAGAGGGCCCAGCCCCGTCCTCAGGCAATGATGCAACCCCTCAGCCAAGTGCTGCATACGAAAGAAGAAGATTTAGAATCCAAACAAACAGATTGTGATTGTAATTAAAATTTATGAATGCCTCTTCATCACCAAGAAAGAAGTGGGTTGTTGATGTGGTGAAATTGCTAATTCCTTACAAGTTTATGGCTGCAATGCTGGAGAGCTGAGAAAGAGGACTGCATCAGCCGCTTATCTGACCATGAGCAGCGATGCAACCACGTGATAAAAGTCACTTGTCTGCTATTACAAAGGACATTTTCTATTTTTTGAGGATTATTTCAAAAGAGTTGCATACATTGAAGGTCAAACTCAACAAACTTCGCTTAATGATAAAAATGATTGGGGACTTCCGGTTCCGATTCTTGAGGGCGAGTGGTGGTTCTCTTCGGGGTCTCTGCTGACTTTCTCAAAGATAAGTTTTCTGGTCGTTTTTGTCACGTTTTTAATGTTACTTTGTGGATTTTCGTGTTCACTGTGTGTTTCGAGTTTGGTTTTGCGTTTCAAATTGTGCTAATTGATGTGTATTTGTCGATGTTTTCCTATTGGATTTCCTTGAGGCCTACCATTCTTCTTCCAGTCTGTGTTCACGATCTTCCAAGAGCAGTGTCCTAAAGGTTTTGTCGGCTAAAAAAAAATAAAAAAACACAACAACAACAACAACAACAACAACAACAACAACAACAACTTCCGATATTTTGTCACGTGCCTTGATTAAGCCAATAGCGAGACCCGTCATAGTGTATTTACGTATTCACGAAATATAGTGTATTTACGAAATAAATAATGTATTTACGAAATTACAACACATTAAATGGGATAATCTTTAAATAGTAACGTGAACTTTTTGAAACTTTAAAGCAAATGTCCGAATATATTTAAAAATTCATGATAGACGCTCTCAAAAGGCACCCTCAATGTGAGGATGTGTACAAGTGTTTAGTATTTAAGGAGATCCGGATACTGTATATAAAAGAGCCGAGTCCTAATATAAAGGTTTTGTCTGAAGAAGAAGAAGAAGAAGAAGAAGAAGAAGAAGAAGAAGAAGAAGAAGAACACCGAGCTCTCTTAGAGCGCGAGACGCTGCTAAAAAGACACAACGAGACCATGATATCAAGCTTGTATCCAAGGTTCATCAAGATCGTATCAAACGTCACGGCGCTATGCTCTGGAGAGAGTCACAAACAGACAGACAGACAGACAGATACAGACACAACGAAAATAGTGGTCACTGCTGGTGCCCGCGAACCAATTATTAACGGATCTGAAGGTGGAGTGATGATCGTGACTGTAAAGCGTGTTTTGCTCATTCTCCTAGAGCTGCAAAAAGCATTGGATGAGTTCGTCATTTCGATAATTTTCCCGAGCTGCCAATAATTTTGATCGTTTGTCAGACACACCCCTGTTTTTCCCCTCCATTTTTGGCCTCCTGTGTCTATCTAGAACAACTGCTCACGATGATCACCCAATCGCATGTTTTATTTTCCGCACTCAGACGACAGAAACCCGTCGTCCAATCACCGTGCTGCTTCGTGCTGTTCCTCACACAGAGTGTAACACTGTAGTGCACTGCACCTTGAAATTGAAGACGAGTGCCACGCCTTGATAGAAAGCAAAGTCGCCCAATTTTTGAGAAGGCTCAACAACCTTTTCTGTGGCATGGCAGGCAATCCCAAAGGAGCCCGAGTGTGAGCCAAAGGTGTTGACAACACTGCTCGACGGACTCTTCAACTTCGTTCACCTTGCCTTTCCACATTTCCAGTCCCACTTTGATCGTGAAGGCATTCACCACTCACCTTCACGACTTTGTTTTTTTCAAACTCTTCCTTTACTCTGCCACTCTTCCCAAATCTTCAAACAAAAAATCAAAAGAAGGTCTCATATCTCTCTCTCTCTCTCTCTCTCTCTCTCTCTCTCTCTCTCTCTCTCTCTCTCTCTCTCTCTCTCTCTCTCTCTCCCTCTCTCTCTCTCTCTCTCTCTCTCTCTCTCTCTCTCTCTCTGTCTCTGTCTCTGTCTCTGTCTCTGTTTCTGTCTCTGTCTCTGTCTCTGTCTCTGTCTCTGTCTCTCTCTCTCTCTCTCTCTGTCTCTCTCTCTGTCTCTCTCTCTGTCTCTCTCTCTGTCTCTCTCTCTCTCTGTCTCTCTCTCTGTCTCTCTCTCTGTCTCTCTCTCTCTCTGTCTCTCTCTCTCTATCTCTCTCTCTCTCTCTCTCTCTCTCTCTCCCCCCCCTCCTTCAATCTCCTACTTCCACTTGCCCTCTCTCTTATTACTCTCCACTGCAATTGTCTAAACATTCGTGATCGAACGTACCATTCTCATGGAAGGGTAATCTACTATTTTTGGTCCAATTGCACCATTTTCCCATATCTCTCACAGCTTCAGGCCCATACTTATCAAACATAATTCTTGCACATGTACCTCTCCGTGGCTTTTGAATACAATTTGCCAAGGTATACACAATTTCATTCCCTTCACCACCTCACCCTTTGTCTTCCTCCCCATCCAACCCCCTCCCCGAACTCTTCTAAAATCTCCTACACACTGTCAACAACTCTCCCTATCAAAACCTCTCCTCCCTCGTCATAACCCCCACATCCCCTCCCCTGCACCCAAAGCCTTCTCCCCTCCCTTTTCCTTAACAGTGTGCACCTCGAACATCCAGGGACTTTAACCTGATTGATCTCTTCATCCAGGTTGCCACTGATAAACCAGACATAATCTGCTTAACAGAAACTTTCCTCCTTCAAGACGTTCTGACTCCTTAGTTTCTCTCCCTGGTTGCTCCCTCCTCCGGTATGATAGACCTTAGCCTCATCCTGGCAGAGGAATTGCTCTCTTTATCAAAAACTCGTCATGCACTGCCCTCACTCCTCCACACCCCCAGGAATACCTTTGGCTACGGCTTCGCCTCCGCTCCCACCTCTTGTTTATATGTGTGTAGCACCATCCACCAATCAGTGATGACTCCATTTACATCTCACTTGCTGAAAACATGGATCAACTTCTATCCTCTCATCCGAACTCTCTCTTCCTCATATGTAGTGACTTCAATTGCCATCATGCCGTTTGGCTGGGTGTGGGTACCTCTCTCACCTGCCAAGGCACTTCAGCAAAGGATTTCTGTGACTCATTGGGACTGATGCAATCTGTGAACTTCCTGACCCAGATCTCAGCCAATGGCACTCCATCTCTTCTGGATTTGGTTTTGACCAATTTCCCCAAAAATGTCTCCTGTTCTTCTCTGCTCCAATTGGTTCATATGTCCACATGCTTGTTAAAGTGGTCATGTCTCTAGCCATTATTAGAGAACCACCTCAGTGCCAACGAGTCTGACATTTCACTCAAGCTACCTGGTAGGGTCTTCAAGTAGCCATCATACATCTAGACCCATTTCTACTTTCTCTGACATCAACTCATCCTGAGAATTTCTTCAAAGAAATTTGCTCTCTCTCATGCACATATTTATCCCATCTTGTCTTCAGTTGTCCTTCCCTTCCTCCTGCCCATGATGCACTGAAGCTTGTGGCAAGGCAGTTGTCCTGAAACAAGTTGCCTTCACTTCATGGAAGGCAAATCGTGCTGAAGTCAATCTCAGTTCCTTCCACAAAGCTCGGAACAAGTGTATGTCTCCCCTCGGGAGAGCCAGGAATCTTTCCAATCTCAAGTCTGAACTCTCAAAGCTGTCTCCCTCCTCAAAAACCTGGTGGCAACTGGTTAAGTCTGTTTCTGATGTATGTTCCCCCCACATTGCTTCCCTTACCTCAAACGGCTACACAGCTGACACTGCACGTGAAAAGGCTGAATGCCTAAACTCTTTGCCTCTAAATCTTGTGTCCGAAACCCATCGCTTTGTGTACCAACCTCACCCAATGGCACCCAACTGTTCCTGGACGCTGTGTCCTTTTCTCCTGACAAGGTGGAGAGCTTGCTGCCAAACCTCGACTCAGATTCTGCAACCGGTCCAGACAGCATCAGCCCACATGTCCTAAAAACCTGCACTGCTGCTCTTGCTCATCCTCTCTCTGTTCTATTCACCATCTCATTTACTCAAGGTCATCTGCATCTGCTTGGAAAACAGCAAACATTACCGCATTGCAAAAAAAGGTGAAAAACTGATCCCTGCTACTCCAGAACAAGAAGCCTGCTCCCAATCATCAGCAAGGTCATGGGATCCATCATCGCTTCCGACATCAAATCCTTCCTCTTCTCCAATGGCTTGATTTTCGACGATCAGTTTGGATTCAGACCAGATCACTCTACCCTGGACATGGTGCTTCTGCTTTCCGAACAATGGATTGAGGTACAAATGCCAAACATGTGATCAGAGCCATCTCACTACACATATCGCGAGCTTTCAAGACTCTGGCACCTGACCTTGCACACCAAACTTATGGTAGCCAAGGCAATCTCCACTCATGGCTCGCAGACTTCCTCTCCTGCCACAGTCTACGCTTGGCTCTTAATGGCTCTCTCATCCCCTGTTCCTGCCTCGGCTGGAGTTCCTCAGGGCAGTGTTCTGGGTCCTTTGCTTTTTCTGGTTTTCACCAATGATCTCTCTGACTCCCTGGAAAATCCTCTTTATCGCTTGGCTGATGACTCCACCCTCTGCCGTACCATCTGTCATCCCTCAGACCGGCAAGCAGCAGCTTCTTCGCTCACTGCAGATATGGGTAAAATCACAAACTGGTCCAATATTTTATGGGTCAATATGCATTGTGTGGGATTAGGTAGGTTTTTTCCCCCATTCTTTCCCATTTTCTTCGCCGCACATGGACTCCTCACAAGACCAGGAACACGCTGTGCACAGCTAATTTGCATACGCTTGGCAAAACCCAGTTTGAATCGCATGCCACAATCGAACCAACACATTACTTCAACCTCCACCACACCACCTACAAACGCTACATTGATCACTCCACATTATCATAACATTAGACAAGCTTGCTATACGCATATGCCATTACTCAATCACAGCTCACCCGCCATGCCACCTCCACCACCGCCTCGACCACAAACATCACACAATCATAAGCAAGTGCTCGTCACCACCTTCAGAGCAACGGGAGCCATGGCGCAATGTGCCGGCAGCAGACACTTCACACCTGGACATTCAGACGTTGGTAGCATGAAGCGCAAATGTGCGCCAATCGCCATTACCATCTTGTGCAAAGCTCTGACTCTTCATTTTCTTGTGATACCTATTAGGCATCCATCGCACGTTTGTGCACAGAAAGTGCAGACGAAGACACCAGCGCCATGTTAAGTGCAGAGGTCCATGGTGTGGATCGTTTGATAGTTAATGGCGGCATCTTCGTGACTGTGGACTCACATGGGCAGTGCCAGCGCTGTTGGAATCTTTTATGGCTCCGCCTTTTTTTAACTCAAAAAATTTAACAAAAAAAAAAGGCAAAAAAATCTCTACAATAAATCAGAACAAATATGCAAATGAAGAAATCCAACAAGAATAAATCAAACAACAAGAAATTAAAGAAGAAGAAAAGGAAATCAAAGGGGAAGAAATGAGGAAGGTGAAGAAGTCAAAGAAGACATCAATGAAGAAGAAATCAAATGCAAAAAACAAAAACAAACCTAAAATCAAAAAGTCAACAATAAAACGAACTATCTTCCCACCCTATGGGTCCCCATCACCTCTGCAGCACCTGGAGGGGGATCATATTGGAGGGAGAGAGGACTTCTCGGGGAGCGAGAGCAGGAACACGAATGGATCGGGTAGAGGGGAGGGGAGGGGGAGGGCCCCTTCTTGCCATCTCTAAATGTCTTTCTTTGAAATCGCCCTCTCCGTAACATATATGGCCACTTCTCACAGCATTTTTTTTTCTTATGTAGTCGCTTCTTAAATATTGGTGGTGTGGCTTTCTTCGAGGAAGCCTTCCCTTTGTCCCGATCCCTCCCCCGGCGCTTTTGGAATTGAGCATGCACCAATGGGCACGCTGCAAATCCAGACGACCCCACCGAGCAACCCTTTTGATCCGCACAAAAGCTCCGCCCCTGCCGAACAACTATTTAAGCCATCCATGCGTTTGAGATGCGCGGAGAGACCTTTTCTTTGGTTTGGTCGAAGCAGGTGGGATGGAGTTTGCGTTCTTTCTTTTATTTTTTTTCTTTTCTTTTCAGAGCAACTTCACTGACACGGACCTCTTTCCAGTTTCTTTACCCGCACCTCATCTGCACTCTCACCTTTGTGATCTCTGTGGCGTGATATATTTTTCAATTGAATTTCACGAATTTTCCGTTTGAATTCCACTTTTAACAACTCTTTTTAAAGGTAGACCTTTGTAGTTGCTGTTTTGGTGTACTTTGTGGCTTGCCTTTTTGTTGCCATGCCATCCATCTGGTTTCGTGCAGAACTACAAGGGAACTTGGAATAGACTTCAATGGTTTCTGCACAATAAAGCACTTAAAATTAATTTTTTCACTGTCACTCATATCGTCTTAATGCCACTGTCCTCTCACACTCCTTTCTCCTTTCTCCCCCCCCCCCTCTCTCTTTCTCCCCTTCGTATTACCGTCAGCAAAATGACGCTTGTATTTGTTAGTGTGTATATATTGTTGCGGTTCAGGAAATCGCATGCCTCTAAGGCAATGGCATACAACATACAATGATCCCCAGACAGTTATTTCATTAGTATTTGTACAGTTAGACCTTCCCCTCATGTCTAATGGATCAACGGGACGAAGTGCGTTGTGTGGGTATCATTGCTAGGTCTAATTATATCTCTTTCTTCCTTTCCGCCATCAGTGAGGCCGCCGCATAGGTATGTATGAATGTCCTTGCAGAGGCCAACAAAGCATCAACACCACAATGAAAAACCCTCCACTGCAAGAATACTGTGTCTAAGGCAGTGGTCCCCAACCTTGTGATCCCACAGGCTGCATTCACTACTCCCAAGGATGTTGGGAGCCAGAAAAAAATTGATGCATCTCATTGAGTTTTATTGATGCATTTTATTGATGCAAATTGATTTGATTCCTCCCGGCGGTAAGCGGCAGTGGCCAGGAGCGGCATTGTGTAAGGCTTTTCAGGTCATGGCGCTGGCCGGCGCTGGCCGGCAGTGGAATTGTGTAAACCCCTTTAAAATTGCGACATGGAAATGTGTTTTGATTGGATAGTCCTCGCGGGCCGCAGTATAGGGCTCCGCGGGTCGCAGGTTGGGGACCAATGGTCTAAGGGAAAAGTAGAATCATACATTAAATACCAACACTGTATAGGACGTGCATGGCATGCCCTTTTCAACCCAAATCTGCATCTGCTACTGATATCTATCTTCTTTTCAACCCAAATCTGCATCTACTATTTATATGTCTTCTTTTCAACCCTGATTTACATCCAATCCTTTCCTTCAATCCATGACACAGATCAGGGCCGGCATCGCGCTCAGGCGGCCGCCTGTGAAGATCACTGCTATGTGTTAACCACATGCACGATAACAGACACACGCGCAGCCCCGTGATAATTACCATCGTACTGTACGGGATGCGCATGGCACACATCTTTATTCGGGTCTACGCGCTGATTTACAACCGCGTCTTACCATCGATCTTCGCTCGCCAACTCGATCATCGGTGTCTCCCGCAAATGGCAGAGGTCATCCTGCACCTCCACCTCGATGCAGTGGCCACCAAGCAGAGGCGCAAATGCATGGCCCAGATCGTTCGGGCCACATGGTGTATGGACAGAACAAGCGTATCGACCAGCGCCACCCGCAGAATGCCAGTGGTGCCCGAACTGGCATGCGCGGCCAACGTGACCCTCGGCCGGTCACTGGAATGCAGCCCGGGAGTTTGTTACGGGGCGGTTCATGTCACGGTGTTCAGTGCGGGGCGATCCCACAGCTCAGCAATGTCTCGCCAGATGTACAAATGAGACCACTTCTGGCCGTAGTAGCCAGAGGCCAATAGGAGCACACTCTTTCGGGTGATGACACATCGCTTCGGGTCGTCACACCCACCCTGCACCACTGACCTTATAAAGGGCAGATCGCGAAGCCGTTCATGGCTCGCCTTGCTTCGCAAAAAAGCTGGAATCTCTACATTCGCCTGGTGATCCACCTGCTTCACGTGCTGGCTCCGCCTTCCATGCCCACCCGCCTTACTCCGCCTTCTGATTCTCGTCCGCTGCCTCCACCCACCGCTTTCTCGCCTGCTGACTTACCCGTCTACTTGCCTGCTGGCTCTGCCTCCCACAGCCTTAATTGCCTGTCAGCTCCGCATATTCTCTGGACCAGTACATGCGCTGAGCCCTGCACAGTAACCAAGCAGGAGACAACGTACTGACTCTCAAAGGGGGATCGCTCAGCGGAGCATCCCCCGTAGCGTCCTGGGTAGCGCGACCGGCAACCGTGCATCTGATCCAGTAAGGTGATCCGGTTTGAGTAAGGCATACCGATGGCTCGTCCCCCGGTAATTAGATCACGTGACCATTTTACATAACCAGTTTCCATTAGACGGAGGACCCTAAGTCACGTGGTTGAGTTATTGGCATTCAAGGTCGATTAGTGACCCTCCGCGTCACAGAGTTATCCGTGTGTGACGGCCTGCGATTCCGAAGATTCTGGTGGGAACCGAAGGTAGCTTACCCCCCCCCCCCACCCCCTCTTGGTCTTCTCGCCCCAACCCCGGATCCACAACAATGTTATAGACCACAAACATGTACGATTGCCGTTTTAAACAGTCATTGCTACTGTTTAATACCGAACTGAAAGGGAGGAAACCCAACGTTTTTGAGGTCCGATCCCAAATATACTGCAATTTAAATACCACAGAGAGGATAACAACATGCCACTCCCATCGGCAGTGGGTGTATTAGTAATAATACAAAAGAGAAGAGAGCAGGAAGAGCTAAGAGGTGAAGATCAAACAAACCAAACAGTGTAAAAAACTTTTAATCATTATCTCCCCCATGACCACGCACCATGCTTTCAAGCATTCTTTGCTCATCCCCCGGTACCGACCCATGAGGTGGCACGTTGCTGCCACTGTAGCGACATCATGTCGACGGGGTGCTGTCAACAGCCACTCGAACCAATGATGCGACACCTTGCAATGTGAATGTGCCAAGGGCAGCACGCCCTTGTGTCCTTGTGATGACCCGGCCGGATGCCTTGTACTCAAAGCGAGGGCTGCGATGGGTGTTTATGGGCCCAAACATGAATATAGACGCATCCACATGCACGCGTCGTTTACCTTGCCTTGATGCCTTTTCTGGAATTTCCGGAGAGGACACTTACGAATTACCCTGCCCTATCTAACTAATCTTAATGTCAACTATATCACCCTTCATGGCATACATAAGAACGGGACAACTTCAATCTCACGGGTCTCTGGTTACAAAACATGTTCTAGCCTACGTGCACATATGGACTATGTTAACTTGCATAAAAGCTAATTCGTAGCCCTCTCCAAGTAACAGTAATATGTAAAAGAAAAAAAAAACATCAATTAAACTTTTCAAAATGTAAAATACAAAAAAACTTTTGTTAATTCACTTTTGTGTTGTTTGTTTGGCTTTGTGTACACTGGGTAAATGGTATGAGAGAGTGGGGGTTGAATGAAAAGAGGTAGCGAAGAGTGTGTTGGCGGAGAGTAGCCTAACTTTTAGGATTACTCCGAAAACTAGAACGGCACTCGGTGGAGAGCATATCTCTACCAGGCTGAACACTTTACGTCTTGCACCCCTCTGAGAGGCCGGATCTGCATCTGCATTAAATAAAATCTAATCGGCTTGTCCTTGTCACCGAACCAACTCATCCACCAAGTTTTGTCATAATCCGTCCATAACTTTTTGAGATATCGTGCAATATATTGTTTTTGGCCCTATCTCTCAATGGTGAAGAATCGCTGAAAAATGTTCGGCTTCGGATCCAGATCTGGACCTTCACCAAAATCTATAAACTTCGTTTTTGTCACACACCTAACGTGTCCACCAAGTTTCGTCCGGATCCGTCCACAACTTTTTGAGATGTTGTGCTATATATTGTTTTTTGCCATATCTCTCAATTGTGAAGAATGTTTAAAAAAAATTCTAGTGTCCAGATCTGGATCCGGATCTTCACCAAAATCTAATAAATTCGTCCTTGTCAAACACCCAACCTGTCCGCCAAATTTTATCCGAATCCGTCCTCGTGCTTGAGATATCCTGCTCACAGATAGAAAGACAAAGGTGAAAACGTAACGTTTGGTGGCGGAGGAAATAAATTATGATATTTTTGTTTTTCTTTATTTGCTAAAAAAAATAATAATAACAAAAATAATTGAATGAGTTTTTTTGCCATTGCTTCCCGAGATAAACGACTTTATTAACATGAATAATGAGATGTGCTATAACCAATTACTGCACGGCAATTCCAACTTGCACATCAAGAAAAAATATATAATGACAGAAGTAAACTCGAGGGGGAGCACTCGGGAGAGTGCAAAACCTCTGCCGCCAATACTGCTGGGTCACTCAAGTGAACCTTATATCTTATTCATTAAATATGATGTGAACAGTGCTGACAGAGTTGTAGTTCTTTTCTCCAACATTTTTTTTTGGGGGGGGGGGTTGGAAATCACTTAAAACATGTAAAAATGCAAAAAAAAAAATCGAAATTTTGTTGAAAAAAAGTTGCAAAAATTTTTTTTTCTCAAACAATTTTTTTTGGAGGGGGTTGGAAATCACTTAAAACGTAGAAATGCTAAAAAAAAAAATATTTTTTTGGGGGGGGAGGGAGGGTTAACAATTTTTTTGGGGGGGGGTTGGAAATCACTGAAAACATGCAAAAATGCAAAAAATTTCTCTAACAATTTTTTTGGGGGGGGGTGGAAATCACTTAAAAAATGTAGAAATGCAAAAAAAAAAAAAATTCTCTTGGGGGGGGGGGTAACAATTTTGGGGGGGCTGCAAATGACTTAAAACATGCTGAAATGCAAAAAAAAAAATTCTCTAACAATTTTTTTTGGGGGGGGGGGGTAACAATTTTTTTTGGGGGTCAGGTCAGGTATGGGAGCATGTGCCAGAACAGCACGTCGCTGCGTGCAACTTTCCGCCGGTACTCCAGGGGCCTCCGTCTGGCCATCCCCCAGGCAGATGCCAGGCCCATCCCCATCTCCTTGAGATGATGGTCAACCTGCTGCAACCACGAGGCACGTGGTCGGCCCACTGGCCTCCTCCACTCATGAGACTCCCTCGCTGAGATAATCTGGTGAGCAGGATCAGCGTCAGGAAAACGAGCCACATGCCCATACAGCCGCAACTGACGCTCACGGACTATGCAGGTAACGAATCTCATCCGAATCTCTCTCAGCAACCGCTCGTTGGACACAAAATCCGACCAGCGATAGCCAAGGATTCTCCGAAGAGACCTGGTACCAAAGGAATTAAGTCTCCGTCTCAGATCCTTGGTCAGAGTCCAAGTCTCGCATCCATAGAGCAAGTCTGGAAGTACCAAGGACCTGAAGACTTGGACTTTCATCCTCCCGCACAGGTACCGGCAGCGCCACACCCCATGATCGAGTGAATCCATGACTCCCCAGGCCTGACCCAGACGTCTAGTGACCTCTGACTCACAGACAGCAGAGACATGAATATCACTGCCAAGGTAAGTGAATCTCTCCACGACCTCAACATCCTCACCACAAACAGACAGACAGGACAGCAGCATACAAGATGTCACCGAAAGCCTGGATCTTAGTTTTGACCCAAGAAACCCGTAATCAAAGCGGCTCCGACTCCTCATTCAGCACCTCGAGGGCCCCCAAAAGGATATCTAAAGACTCCGCAAAGATGACTGCATCATCTGCAAAATCAAGGTCCGAGATCTTGACATTCCCAAACGATGCACCGCAGCATGATCTCTCCGACATCCTCCCTAAAATCCAGTCCAGACAAGTGCTGAAAATTGTGGGGGCCAGTACACACCCCTGCCGAACTCCAGTAACAACTGGAAATAAGTCAGAGATGGTACCACCACACTTCACAGCACTCTCAGTACCAGAGTAGAGTTCAGACATCAGATCGATCAGTTTTGGTGGCACCCCACGAAGACCAAGAATCCTCCAGAGGACATCCCGATTCACTGAATCGAACGCTTTACAGAGATCAACATGGGCTGCAAGCAGCCCTTGCCGAAACTCTCGTCTGCATTCGGTGAGGACACGAAGAACAAGGATTCGGTCAATCGTTGACCTCTTTGGTGTTAAGCCTGACTGCTCTGGACGCTGGTGCTCAAGCAGATGGTGGCGAACCCTATCAAGAATTATCCGAGCAAAGACCTTGCCCGGCACTGAGAGCAGCGTCACCCCTCAGTAGTTGTTGCAGTCTTGGCGATCACCCTTCCCTTTCCAGAGAGGAACAACAAGGCCCCTCTTCCAATCGGTTGGGATGGTGCCTGTGTTCCAGGCAGAGCACAAAACTGCATGCAACGACACGAGTGCAGCATTTCCACCAGCCTTGAGAAGTTCAGCATGGATGCCACAGATCCCTGGAGCTTTGTCCCGTTTCAACTGGTTCACCGCAGCCCGAGTTTCCACAAGCGAAGGTGGACCACAGTTGATTCGAGGGTCAGCAACAGGGATTGTAACACCCTTGACGTCCAACTCGACAGTTGGGGGATCAGCCTGGTATAACCGCTCAAAGTAACCGGCCCAGCGGGCCTTCACTTCAGACTCCTCTGTCAAGAGCCTACCACACTCTGCTCTAACTGCAGTGCTCTGAGCGATTGGCTTGGATGAACGCAATGCGCGAATTCCCCTGTAAGCGGGATGAGAATCACCTGTCCACAGGTGATGCTCCACCCCCTCACAGATTCCTCGCACATAGGCCTCCTTGTCCACCCTCGGCGCACGTACAGTTTTACGCCTCAGCTCCCTGAACAGCTCAGCTCTGCCATTCAGCCTGGCCCTGCGACTCTGGTCAATGGTATCCAGTGTCCCTTGAGAGACAAAATTCTTCTTTGCCCTGCGGTGAGTTCCAAGACATCCACCGGCAACATCAAGGACGGTGGTCTTGAAGGTATTCCACAACTCTTCAGGACCCCCAAAGCACCCAGAACCCCAAGTTTCCACTCAGCCTGTTCGCAAACTCCTCAGCTACTCTCTCATCCCTGAGCTTGCCAACATCCAGCCGAGGCTGGGATGGTACCATTCTCCAGGATTCAAGGTGCAGCTTTAGAGTTGCTACAACAAGCCTGTGGTCAGTATTGAGGAACTGAGCACTCCGGTAGACCCTGCAGTTCTGGATCATCCTCCAACGACCGTCAATGAGGACATGGTCAATCTCCTTTGCCACACCGCCAGCGTTGGAATACCAAGTCCAGCGATGAGCTTGTGGGCACTGAAACCATGAACCAGCCACCCTAAGTCCATGACTTCTTGCAAAGTCAAGGAACTTAGTGCTATTCTGGTTCATAGTTCCTGACCCATGGGGACCAACACACACCTCATAACCATCCCTATCAGTTCCAGTCGATGCATTGAAATCCCCCAAGACTTGAAGTGTATCTCATCTGGGGCACTGATCAACCACAGACTTGAGCGTGGCGTAGAATGCATCCTTCACGGTGAGATCACTCGCCTCAGTCGGAGCATAAACAGAGACCAGGGAAATGACACCCAAGGAGTGACGAAACCTTAGTCTCATAATACACTCGTTGACCGGTGTTACCTCAATTATCATTGGGGTCAGGTTATTGGACACAGCTACAGCAACTCCTTGGGTATGGTAACCATCAGAGTGACCAGACCAATAGTAGGTGTAACCACCCACAATTATCTCGTCGCAATCCGGTCTCCGAACCTCAGAGAGAGCTGCAATCCCGATGTCCAAACGCTTGAGCTCAGATGATAACAGAGAAAGGTGATCATCCTCTCTTAGGGATAGGACATTCCAGGCACCCACCCGAAGGGACCGCCTCAGGTTAACCCAAGGAGACCGCCGTCTGGTGGACGACACCTCAGCACCACTCCGACACACTCTCCCGCAATCTGACCCAGGGATGTTTACCCCGTGATTTCCCTCCTATCATCAAGGATTGGGGGTCCTGAAGGCTTTGCCCCAATCTCGTCATCCGGTGAGCTGCCCTGCGATGGAAAGCTGCACAGGAGGTACTCCCACGGAGTGGGTTTTCAGATTTTTTTTGCGTTTTTGTGTTTTGCGGAATGAAGGGTTTTACGGTGGCTGGAGTGCAAATCCTGCCACCAACCTCCTCATAAAAAAGTAACCCAACTGCAGGAGGACGTCCGTAGACACAGTTGGGCACTAGATATGGATGGCCGTTGGCTCACCAGGAGCTCCTCCGCCCTTTGACAGGTTTTGTTTTTAATCCTGCTGGGTGTCCATATCCAAACACCCTCCTCACCAGAAAACCTGGTGGGGGAGACAGTTTAGTCGCCGACAACCCGACCATGGAACAGGTTAGTACAGGTTTACATGGTACTTGTAGCAGGTCACAGATGTAACCTGACCTGACCTTTTTTTGGGGGGGGGGGGTGGAAATCACTTAAAACATGTAGAAATGCAAAAAAAAAAAATTTTTCTCTAACAAATTTTTTTGGGGGGGGGGGCGTCAAGTCCAAAATTTAATGGCATGATTCTTGGACCATACCTAACCCCCCCTCCAAGTTTAGTGGAAATCCGTCGAGGAGTTTTTCTTAATACTGTTCACAAACAAACAAACAAACAGAAAGGGTGAAAACACTAACCTCCATCCATCTTCGAAGATGGCGGAGGTTTTAAAAAAAATATATATACATATATATATATATATACATATATATATATATATATATATATATATATATATATATATATATATATATATATATATATATATATATATATATATTTTGCACAGAGTGGTTTGGGCGTTGCTGCCTACGTACAGGTGAAATTTGAAAGTGCCAATCCCAAGTTGCCTTTCGAATAGCAAGAATGTGTGCACTGCCACGACACGTCCACAAAGCCATTCGGATTACTCCTTTCCTGCAGGTCATTAATGAATCAGCTGTGTTTTTGCCAATATATAATCCACGAGCAACGTGGTAATTTTTCTGAGGCTAGCTCTTCCTTTTTTTATCCCAGCACCAAGAGTGTAAATCACTATTACCTCTACCTTCAGCTGAATTTGAACCCACAGCCTTGGGAATGCCAATCCATTCTCTTAACCACAAAAGCCACCACCACTGGATTATCTATTGCACTTTTATGTCAAAAGAACCCGCCATGACGGTACAGTACGAAGCCACTTCCCTCTTAGCTGTTGGTCTGGGTTTGATTCCTGACTCAACTATATACTGTCCAATTGGTGCTTCTTCAGTAGGGTGTTGCATCACAAAGTGTGCTGTCCTTTGGATGGGTGTGAAACTGGGCATCCCGTCTGCTGGTATTAGTTGAACGTTAAAGACCCCACTGTAAGCTGTTCACGAAGAGTTGGTGAGTTATCACCATCACTGAACAAATTACAAATTCTGGCCCATTGTGTTCAGTCTAACATCTGGCCTGGCCTCAATGGAAGTACGCTACATGGCTAAAAGTAAATGCACACCTGCTCGTCCAACATCTCATTCCAAAATCATGGGCACTAATATGGAGTTGGTCCCCCCCCCCCCTTTGCAGCAACAGCAGCCTCCACTCTTCTGGGAAGGTCTTCTACTAGATGTTGGAACATTGCTGCGGGGATTTGCTTCCATTCAGCCACAAGAGCATTAGTGAAGTCAGGCACTGATGTTGGGCGATTAGGTCTGGCTCGCAGTCGGCGTTCCAATTAATCCCAAAGGTGTCCGATGGGGTTGAGGTCAGGGCTCTGTGCAGACCAGTCAAGTTCTTCCACACCGATCTCGACCAACCATTTCTGTATGGACCTCGCTTTGTGCTTGGGGGCATTGTCATGCTGAAACAGGAAAGGGCCTTCCCCAAACTGTTGCCACAAAGTTGGAAGCACTGAATCGTCCAGAATGTCATTGTATGCTGTCGCGTTAAGATTTCCCTTCACTGGAACTAACAGACATAGCCCGACCATGAAAAACAGACCCAGAACATTATTCCTCCTCTACCAAACATTACAATTGGCACTAGGCATTCAGGCAGGTAGCGTTCTCCTGACGTCCGCCAAACCCAGTTTTGTCCGTCAGACTGCCAGATGGTGAAGCGTGATTCATTACTCCAGAGGACATTTTTCCACTGCTCCAGACTCCAATGGCGGTGAGCTTTACACTACTCCAGATGATGCTTGGCATTGCGCATGGTGATCTTAGGTTTGCGTGTGGCTGCTCGCCATGGAAACCCATTTCATGAAGCTCTCCACGAACAGTGTTTGTGCTGACATTGCTTCCAGAGTCAGTTTGGAACGTTTAACAGCCCTGGGACATTCAAGTAGTAGAGGCTCCCTCCCCCCTCCCCCCCAGCCCACCCCTCACCCCACCACCAACCTTCTTGAAATGTAGAGGGAAGAGAGAAAAAATTTAAAACAATATTATTTTGTGGAGATCCATAAACATTTCACTATAACACTTTTTTTTCAAATTGAACATGAATGAAAAGTTTAAACATTTTAAACTAGAAGGGCACTCTGTAGATTGCATACCTCCACCAAGCTGATTAGTTTACATTTTGTATCCTACTGATGGGTCGGATCTAGATTCGGACCTGAACTAAAATTTAATCAGCTTGTTCTTGTCATCTAACCAACTCGTCCACCAAGTTTCGTCTGAATCCGTTCATAAGATTTTCAGATATCGTGCTATATATTGTTTTAACACCATCATCTCAGTGGTCAAAAATCACTTTAAAATTCTCAGATCTGGATTCAGATCTTCCCCAAAATCGAATCAATTCTGGCCCTGGACAAATGTCCCATTGGTCACTCCCTAAATCCGGTCCTGGCTACAATGTTCTTGATCACAGTAAAAACGCCCCCACTCTCTCACAATCTGGTAAGTGACAGTTCACTACACACTTGGGATGCCTTCCTACAACCAGCACTAAACCCACCAGACCCTGCATACATCTCTGAGCTGTCTCCACCTGCCGATGGCGCAGGTATGAGTCCTTCCCAATCCCAGCTTGTCAGCCAAGTACTAGATAGTCTCTCCAACGCATCCCCAAAGCTTGACACCGATTGACCAGATAACACCCAGGCCAATGAGGCCATCCGTGACACCAGGGAAGACCTGGCAGTGGTTTGTCTTGATCATGGTTGTGGTTCCCTGGCCCGGCACGATTGTTCATAATCTGAATAAAGTTTTTTTCCATGTTGGTAAGACCGGTGCTTCATTGTGGTGCACCATCTGAAGATGCCCATTTACCTCACTGGTGCCATTCTTTTTGACATGTTCTTGCATCATTGACATCTCGAAGTGAATGCTTAGCAGACAGACAATTAATATATGGTCTAACATCCCCGAAGACTACATATTGATGCCAAGCCCTGTTTGTGAAGTATCAGATGACAGTTTGTAGATGAGTCGGGAATCAAACTCAGATGAGTTAGCTCAAAGGTGAGTCTGATATGCATTATTTGGTAGTACAATAATTATTGTCCAGAGAAGTCAAATCGGTGACTAAACACTGTAAGTGGTCTTATGAAGTGAGTATGCAAGACATGTTGTCATGTAGATATTTCTGCAACCACACTTGTTTTCTACTTTGCTTTTAAAAGCAATGTTTTTGCTGAACAAATCAAACGTGGATACGGTGACCTCTGCTGGTGGAAAATAACAAATCGGAGAGGCCGACTACATCAGCTTGAAAATGATCTGGATCCACAATCTGACTTTGAAGAAGCTGTAGGTTTATAACGTACACAGATATGATGGAAACTTTAACCGACTTCCTCGGCCTTACCCAGTTTAGTATGACTGTGTAAACACACCACCCCCACTCCGTGTGTGCGTAATTAATGAATTACCCATTAAAGCTGAGGTTGTGATGGTGTGCCTAGGCCATATAGAGATCAAGGGAAAGGGAATGTTGGTAAGTTTGAATAAGTTAATCGTAAGAGGAATGGGTTAATCTACACTTGTGTGTGTGTGTGTGTGTGTGTGTGTGTATGTGTGTGTGTGTGTGTGTGTGTGTGTGTGTGTGTGTGTGTGTGTGTGTGTGTGTGTGTGTGTGTGTGTGTGTGTATGTGTGTGTGTGTGTGTGTGTGTGTGTGTGTGTGTGTGTGTGTGTGTGTGTCCTCCATTTCCATAACTCCAAAACCATGAAACCTTGCAGCCTGAAACTTTGCATGCTTCCGAAGAAAACTCCAAGGAAGTGCAAAAGTGAAAATTGGGTGTTTGGGTTAATTAAAACACCCCTTTTGAAGATATAATTAACGGCCTTATTTAATTATATCCTTTGTCAAGCACATCCTCGGTCGCACCTCTTTATGGGGGTCTTGAGGCATATCCTGGGATCTGAAGCCGCCATGTTTTTTGGCCTGCTCAACCATACCTTGACTTGGAACAGTCCTCAACAATTTCTTAACCATAAAGTTTTTTTACTTCTTCACTCTCCTCACTCATATTATCGAATGCCTTAATGAGCATACCTACAGATCGCTGGATACATTGCAATGCTTACATAAACTCCTGGAGACGCCAGTGTTCGTGGCTTTTTATTTCATTTCTGCACATGCCATAACCTTGAGAAAGCTCCAGAACTGAACTTACCAGCAGTTCTGACTGCTAAAAAAAAGGTGTTCATTTGTCCAATTTGGACATTGCTTGGGCATTTCTGGGGACACGGATTTATATGACCAATGGCAATGGGTAATCGCTTGCCAAGCCAGGTGTTCCATTGGAGTGCTTGCATGAGTGCTTAAGCCACTTTGTGAGTGCTCATCAAGCTGCTTGGTTATTCGTTTCAAAACCACAAGATGAAAGACCAGTCGCTTTGCTGATGGAAGTTCCAATCGTTGCTTAATTGCTTAAAAATAAAAAAATAATTGAATAAAAATTAACATTAAGCTTAATTTTTGTTTCTACTGTTTGGACGATTGTATTTAGTGAAGAAAAGATTAAGGAATGTGCAGAAAGTGGAACTTCATTTTGTGCAACACGTGCTCTCTAACCTGCTTTTACAATCCATGATGATAGTCAGCAGGGTTCCTTTTTTGGGCAATTACGTATCCAGTTTGTTTTTTTCCTGTTTTGTGCGATCTGCTTTCAAGACAAAATATTAACATAAATACACTAATCGTTGCAGTTGCTGAAAATGAAGAGGTACATCAACAGCATACATGGAGGTCAGACATAGTGGGGTTTGTGCATGCCTGATGCTTGCATACGAGCAGGTAAGAGGAATGCGTATGGATTGGGGCATGCATGCAAGCAGGCATTTTCCAGGTAGATAGCAAGGGTTTTAACTTTAAGTGCTCCCTCCTGGTTTTACATTGAAAACGGCGGTTAAAAATACAATGTTCCTATTTGGGCGCATTTTATCGCCCCGGTAATACACTGGTACACTGCCTACCCACCTCTCACACTTCCTTCCCTTGCCGTTACACTGCCTTCATTCCCCCTATGCTGCACACCCTCCCCTCATGCTGCTTTACTCTCTCTCTCCCCTCATGCTGCTTCACTCACTCGTCAAGCTGCTCTACCCTCACTTCACACTGCTTTATCCCCCCCCCCAAGCTACTTTACCCTCCCCTCAAGCTGCTTTACCCTCCCCTCACACTGCTTTACCCTCCCCTCATGCTGCTTTACTCTCCCCTCACACTACTTTCCCCTCCAATGGTGCTGCTTTACCCTCCCCTCAAGCTGCTTTACCCTCACTTCACACTGCTTTACCCTCCCCTCATGCTGCTTTGCTCTCCCCTCACACTACTTTCCCCTCCAATGGTGCTGCTTTACCCTCCCCCCAAGCTACTTTACCCTCCCCTCAAGCTGCTTTACCCTCCTGCCAAACTGCTTTACCCTCCCCTCACACTGCTTTACCCTCCCCTCACACTGCCTTACCCTCCTCTCACCCTGCTTTACCCTCCTCTCGTGCTGCTTTACTCTCCCCTCACACTACTTTCCCCTCCAATGGTGCTGCTTTACCCTCCCCTCATGCTGCTATACCCTCTCCTCATACTGCTTTACCCTCCCCTCATGCTGCCTTACCCTCACCTCATGCTGCTTTACCCTCACCTCATGCTGCTTTACCCTCCCCTCATGCTGCCTTACTCTCACCTCATGCTGCTTTACCCTCACCTCAAGCTGCTTTACCCTCCCCTCACAATGCTATACCCTCACCTCATACTGCCTTACTCTCACCTCATGCTGCTTTACCCTCACCTCAAGCTGCTTTACCCTCCCCTCACACTGCTATACCCTCACCTCATGCTGCCTTACCCTCACCTCATACTGCTATACCCTCACCTCACACTGCTATACCCTCACCTCATGCTGCCTTACCCTCACCTCATACTGCTTTTCCCTCACCTCATGCTGCTTTACCCTCCCATCACACTGCTATACCCTCGCCTCATGCTGCCTTACCCTCCCCTCACACTGCTTTACCCTCCCCTCAAGCTGCTTTACCCTCCCCTCACACTGCTATACCCTCACCTCATACTGCCTTACCCTCCCCTCACACTGCTTTACCCTCCCCTCAAGCTGCTTTACCCTCCCCTCACACTGCTATACCCTCACCTCATGCTGCCTTACCCTCACCTCATACTGCTTTTCCCTCACCTCATGCTGCTTTACCCTCCCATCACACTGCTATACCCTCGCCTCATGCTGCCTTACCCTCCCCTCACACTGCTTTACCCTCCCCTCACCCCGCCCTTTTCCCCTCTCCTCACGCAGCCTTCTTCCCACCCCCTCGCGCCGCTTTCTTCCCATCCCCACTTACCCAGCCTTCTTCCCATCCCCCTCGCGCCGCCCTTTCCCCCTCCACCTTGCGCCGCCTTTTCCCCTCCCCTCATGCCGCCTTCTTCCCCTCCCTCTCGCGCTACCTTCCTCCCCTCTCCTTTGTGCTGCCTTTTTCCCCTCCACCTTGCGCCGCCTTCTTCCCATCCCCTCGCACCGCCGCCTTCCCCTCCCCTTGTGCCGCCGCCTTAAAAGGCATTTAAGATAATTGGTATCTCCCGCGATGAGGCTGTCTTTGGGTCTCTCACTCTCACCGCAGGCAGGTCGGTGGTCTTTCTGTCTTCTACCATCTCCTCTCTGGCCTCCCCCACCCCCCCCCACTCTCTCTGAGATGTGTGTTCCCCCCCCCCCACCCCTCCATATTTCCGTAGGACACACAAGGTCTGCCAGCAACCTCCTTCTGGTTTAATTACTAAAATCAAGAATCACTGCTCACCTTCATTCTTTTATTCCTCTTTTTCCCACCTTTGGAATAAATTCACACACTCTCTTCAATCCCACTCTTCACTCCAGATCTTCAAAATAGCTGTTCACTACCATTTCTTATCTTTCCTCATCCAAAACCATGATCCTTTCTATCCCTGATAAGCCACCAATGCATATTGTTTAGCTCACTCATTGAACCTATAAAGATTTGTTCATTCTCAAATTCCTTCAATAGTTTAATTTTCTTTGCACAATAATCCCCATCTAAAATATTTAAAAATAAAACATTTGAATCTTTATATTTTTCAAGATACCCCTTTTGTGTCATTATGAAATGATAAACTTCTCTTAATGCTCTTGTCTGACTACCTCCTGAGCCTCAGATTATTTTTTGCATAAGCCACGCCCACTTTTCATAAGCCCCGCCCACTTTTGCTAAGCCCCGCCCACTTTCCATGAAGTATTTCCGTAAGCCAAGCCCACTTTCCTAACCCCCGCCTACTTTTACTAAGCCCCGCCTACTCTTACATCATTTCCAGTTCATCTCCGACTCACAAAGAATTCACTAGAAAATTCTAGAATGTTATGGTTTTGAAAAATTTCCCAACGAAGGCTTGCCTGGGCTTGCCCAAGGAATTTTCAAAGAATCCTCCATTTAAAAAAAAATTTCTCCATTCCAACAACATTACATCTGACTCACAAGGCTTGCTGGGCTTGCCAAGGGAATTTTCAAAGAATCCTCCATTTAAAAAAAAAATTCTTCATTCTAACACAACATTACAACATCTGACTCACAAGGCTTGCCTGGGCTTGCCTGGGGTTTCCCAGGGAAACCAGTCTTTATGTATTAAAGCCTCAAGCCCAGACTCCATTTTAAACATATTTTTTTACTTTCACTGAGAATGGAGTGCTGTGCTGACTTTGGGGTTCCTTGGAGTTCTACTACTTGTATGGAACTAAACCTTCAAGTTGATGAACTGGATTCAAACCTCTTATCTTTTGAGGTAAGATTTTATTTTCCTATTTACAGTTTGATTTAAGCATAGACTCATTTAATAATTAGCATAGACAAATCACTTAATTAATACATTATTATTTTCTCTCACAGGAAATTGTATCTGAAAATACTGATTTTGCCACAACTTGGGGTGAAATTGTTGGCTTGGTTGAAGACCTTGTGAGCGACCAAGACCCACAGAACGAGCTAGACCTTGAGTGGGATGATGTTTGAGTTCCTTGGAGTTCTACTACTTTTATGGAACTAAACCTTAAAGTTGATGAACTGGATTCAAACCTCTTATCCATTGAGGTAAGATTTTATTTTCCTATTTTCAGAGTTTGATTTAAGCATAGACTCATTTAATAATTAAATCACTTGATTAATACATTATTATTTTCTCTCACAGGAAATTGTATCTGAAAATACCGATTTTGCCATAACTTGGGGTGAAATTGTTGGCTTGGTTGAAGACCTTGTGAGCGACCAAGACCCACAGAACAAGCTTGACCTTGAGTGGGATGATTTTCGAGTTCCTTGGAGTTCTACTACTTGTATGGAACTAAACCTTAAAGTTGATGAACTGGATTCAAACCTCTTATCTGTTGAGATAAGATTTTATTTTCCTATTTACAGTTTGATTTAAGCATAGACTCATTTAATAATTAAATCACTCAATCAATACATCATGATTTTCTCTCACAGGAAATTGTATTTGAAATACAAAATGAAAATACTGCTTTTGCCACAACTTGGGACGAAATTGTTGGTTTGGTTGAAGACCTTATGAGCGACCAAGACCCACAGAACGAGCTAGTCCTTGATGACCCAACCAAAGAGTTATACCTTGGAGACCAACAAAATCCTGAAAAAGAGTTTTACAGCAATAGTACTCATTGTGAGTTATCAAGAAAATACCCACTTGAACAAGTTATACCTTGATGAGCCAGAATACAAGTTTTACCTTGGAGACTCACAATATTTAAAAAAAATCAGTAAATGAGTTCTGCCTTGATGGTTTAAATAATTACCTTGGAGACTCGGGAAAAGGGTTCTGCCAAGATGGTTCTAAATATGGAACCTACCTTGGAGACTCATAAATTTCAGATATTTTGAAAAATGGAGATTTCCTTGATGATCCACAGTTATACTGTGTGAGATCTATTCCTGAAACCCATAAAAATTGGAAAAATGGAGTTTTCCTTGATAATCCACAGTTATACTATGTGAGACGTATCACTGAAACCCATATAAATTGGAATAATGAGGTTTTCCTTGATGATCCACAGTTATACTGTGAGATCTATCACTGAAACCCATAAAATTGGAATAATGGGGTTTTCCTTGAAGATCCACAGTTATACTATGTGAGATCTATCACTGAAACCCACAATATTTCTGGGAATTGTGGTTCAACCTTGGAGTCTTGGATAGATGGTTATATTTTTGGAGACTTGAAATGTGGGTTCTGGCTTGATAACTCACAATGTGATACATATCTTGGAAACTCAACAGGAATGTGGTTATACCTTGGAGACTTGGGAAGTTGGGTTTATTTTGGAGACTTGAAATGTGGTTTCTACCAAGACTCTTGGGGATCTCAACCTATCGATGTGGTTCTTTGTTGGATGGTGCTTGATGAGAGCAATATCAAGAAAGTTCTTACTTCCCCTTTCTACTTCATCAAACCTGAAAGCTTTAAAAGACAGAATTGGAAGAAGAGAAAAAAACATAAAAAAATATATATTGTTAGTTCTGGGAAGAAGATGCAGGAAGGTTCTTACTCCCCTTTCTACTTCATCAAACCTGAAAGCCTTAAAAGACAGAATTGAAAGAAGAGAAAAGAACATAATTAATATATTTTGTTGAAATACGTATTTAAAAAAAGACATTGTGTTGGGTAAGGGTTGGGGTTGAGATTTTGAATGTGAGGGTGGGGGTTGGGATTTTGAACGTGAGGGTTGGGGTTGAGATTTTGAATGAGGGTTGGGGTTGAGATTTTGAATGTGAAGGTTGGGGTTGAGATTTTGAATGTGAGGGTTGGGGTTGAGATTTTGAATGTGAGGGTTGGGGTTGAGATTTTGAATGAGGGTTGGGGTTGAGATTTTGAATGTGAGGGTTGGGGAGGATGGGACACACACACACACACACACACACACACACACACACACACACACACACACACACACACACACACACACACACACACACACACAAACCAACAAACAAAAGTTAAGCCTTGACTATTCAGTTGAGGATTCTGTGTTTTGGGTTCACAGATCAAAAACGTCCCCATTGACACACATTATATACGGCAGATGCCACCTGCTATACACCTCGGACTTGGCCCTCGAGTGTCCACAATGGTGTATAGTATGGGGGAGTGAAGCGCCAACCCATTGCTCCCATGGGTATTATCTGCTTAGTTTTGTCTTTTGTAATTCCTGTGAATAAAATGAACCTAAAATCTCTTCCCCTTCCAAATCATATATTTTATAAGTCCGAGGAACCGTATCTATTACATAAACAATTTTTAAAAGTTCATTCGTCCATCGTTTAGTATAACCCTTTTCAAAATGAGATTTCCTTCTATATATTCTTACGATATCATCAACTTTAAACTTAGGTTTTCCAACATTAATCTCTTTTTCATATTCTAATTTTGTAAATGTTTCTGATGATTTCATATTCGTTGACGTGTGAATCGTGTCATTATACCGATCTAGAACATCCTGAATAAAAGATGACCATTGTTGTGAACCGAATTGTGTGAATTTTTTTATATAGTCTCTCTTTTAAGGTGCGATTAAAGCATTTAATAACAACAGCTAGTCCTTCATTAAAGGTACTGCATGATGTAATACTGTTATTTTTTAGAAAATTCATAAATGTCTTGTTATAAAACTCTCCACCCTCATCAGTCCACAATTTTTTAGGTTTTCTCTTACTTTTATCATATATCTGTTGAAAGGCCAGTATAAGAGTACAGTATTACCTCTTTTGTTTTTTTAAAGGGACAACCCACGTGTATCTACTCCTCAAATCAATAACGGTTAAAGCATACTTGTACCCCTTATCATTATTGAGTTCAATCAAATTAGCGGACAAGATATAATCAACTTCCTTGGAATAAACCTTCCTTCTACGAAGCTTTGTAAATATTGGTTTATGTAATTCATTAGCCAATTGCTCTTCAGTCTTAATGACATCATTGGAGCCAATAAGTTTTTTGAATTTCCAAACCCGTTTCAATTTAACACTAATCATCTTCTTCACGATGAACCGATCAACTTTTTCTCTCAAAGTTGGATTTTGTATCAGAGACAAATTATACAACATTTCTCTATCAGCTTCATGCTTTTCTTCCAAAGTTGTGGTATTCCCATAATCAATATCGTGCCTCATGCACACTTCATCAACCCTATTGATTGGTTTACTCCATGATTTAGGATTGTCTGCCTCATCTAATCATTTATCCAAGTTTCTGCCTGGACCACAGAAAGAACACCCTGGTAGATGTAATTCCCCTGGTATTCCAGTAGTTGTAAATTTACTTCCTGATAAAAACTTTTGCATATCTCCTCCAGGTTTGTGTTTGGAGATAAATTGACACTTTTTTGAATCACACACCGAACATGTACCTTTTTGTATAACCCTGTTATTTTTACTTTTAAAATATGAAATATTTTTAGTATTACTTTTCTTTTTACATTTGAGACAATAACTCATTTATCTATGAGAAAAATTCCTACAGAGTGCGAAAACCTTTTAATTTCCAACATGCACATTTAAATCATAATTATTAAAACATAGAGAATCCTTAGAAATGTCTTCACTCTCTCTTCCATTTATTGAAGAAAAAAAATGAAAAACTATAATTAACGTCAATATCTTGCCCTTGAAAACGATGTCAATAGTCTTGTCGAAAATATTGCTAATAGACTTGTCAATTCTTTGTTTTCCTCCTCGGTACGTTGAGATTTATTTATTTTCTGGAATACCTCCAATCTTTTTTTAATCTCACTGGTTTCCATATTTTCATATTTATTCATTCTCACTCTTTCCTCCCTCTCCTCCCTCTCCTCCTTCTCTCTCTTCTCTCTCTCTCTCTTTCTCTCCTCCTTCTCCCTCTCCTCCTCTTTCTTCTCCCTCTCCTCCTTCTCTCTCTTGTCCTTTTCCTCCTCTTCTCTCTCCTCAACTCCTTCCTCGTCCCTTACTATCCTTGAATCGCTTACACCCCATAGAATATTATACATATATTCATCGGGATTTCTTGTTATTCCTGTATCCAAAATATTTTTTTTACAACAGAAAACCAATAAAATTTATTTTGAATTTCTAAAAGAGCCTTATGTTTTCTTAACTTTATAATTTTTTCATTATTTAACCTTCTAATTAAATCTAAAGTTGTCGGTTTATCAACATCAGCATAATGCCAATCTTTTATTGAAAATACCTCATTCTTATGTTGTCGAACATATTTCATAAAATACCGAATACCCTTTTCTTGAAGGTATGCGAGGACACAGAAATGATAATTTTCTTGAAGCCTTCTTGCTGTCATTTATGTATTAGAAATATATGACAGAATAATATTATGACACGAAACACCTCCCCATCTTCCCATAGTTAAACCATTTTGTATTTCCTGACTTATTATATATAATCCTGTTTTTTCTGTTTTCATGATATAAACTCGGGAAAAACCATTATTATATTTACCTTTATTAAATTATTTTATTTGTTGTTTACTAATCGTGCTTCCACAAAACTCATTCTCTATACCAAGTGGATAATATTCTTCCTTACAAGACTGATTTAATTGTTCCAGGTCTTCTAGGTCAATTTTAAATGACCAATTATACCCTAAATCATTCATATCATACCCCCATTGTTCTATTCTCATACAAACGATACGCCCTTCTTTCTAAAAAATTTATTTAAATTCGAACTGTGAATTCTGTATGACCTGGAGATAAAATCAACACTTCTGTATCTTTGGAATACACGGCCGTTTTACTGAAGGATATATATTGTGATAAATCACTTAATCTCACCAAGTCATTCACGCCAGTTGGGCTTGGATAATTTTTTTAATTTCTAAGCATTTTTCATATTAAGATTTTTGGTTATACTATATTTCTGTCGTTCAGCCTGTGCCTTTGTGTAATAATTTGAGAAATCAATATCCAGTTCTTAGGATACACCAAAGATAGAACCATCTTTACCAACATAAGTCATTTATATTAGATTAAAAATAATGTCATAAATTTTTTTATTTTTGTTGAGTTGAATTCTTTCCAAAATTTGATGGAAAGTTGTATTCGATGTTGTATTCTTTCCATTATATTTGATGTTGTATTCTTTCCAAATTCTGTAAACCACTCATCAATGCTCATTTATTTATTAGAAAGATATAATCCATTACCTCTTTTAGTTAATTTTACACCTGCTTGTGCGATAGAAGAAAGCATATCTCCAACTAACAATCTCGCTTTATCAGGCAGACCTTCAAGTTTTTCAGCAAAATCTACAATTACACCACTTCCACTAATTTCTTTCTCCACCTCTTTGTTATGTCTTTCCAATTCTTTTTGAGCCCGGAGTTGAGCCTTCCTTTCGTTGGCAGTTTTCACCGCCGTTGAAATACCACCCGTCAATGCTCCAACTGCACTTAAACCAGCAAATAAAGGAATTAGAAATGGGAGAAATCCTTGACTCATCTCTCTTATTGAATATTTTTTCAACATTGGTTTTGTCATTTTAATTTTTTAGTGAGCCAGTATCGTTCAAGATTTTAACCTGTTCTCTTGTGAGCAAAACATCAATTCTTACTGCTCCTTTTCTCTGAATGGTATTAACGTTAATCATACAAGGCTTTTCATTTTGAACACAAGATGATCGTTTATGAAGATTGATTTGATTAGATATATACCCCAGTTGGTACTTTGCCACTCATTTATTTAACAAAAAATTATGTGAGACTAATCATAACACCATTATCTGTATTAATCTGTAATTCTGTTTCTTCCAAACGCAAACAATATGTATCAACTTCTTCACTCTCTCCTCTTTCAATGTACAGGGAAGTATCCACTCGATTCGACTTTATAGTTTCCTTTTGAGTACTAAGGTCAAAAGCATAGATTCTATACAAACTTTTAAATGCTGTCATATCCAAAATAGGTTCTTTATTTCCATTACTTTCACACACCTTTTCGTAAGACTTGGATGCTTCAGCAAAATCATTTTTTTCCCAATAAATTTCCAATCTATCTCGTGGATAAAATGTTCCATCGAGAGAAACAGGAAGCTGGTTCACCTTAGCATTATCACTCAATGCATTGTTCTTATCAGTCGCAGTATCACCATCTGGTTTTTAAAAAATGATCCACAGATATCGTGGCTTTCCTTCCAGAACACCCAAATTCCATGTGTAAGTGGTTTGGTTTAGTTTAACGTATTGACATCTTCTTTTGAGGTATGATACACTGAGTGGTTTCTTTTAGTTAAGTCTTCTGTTCAACATCTCTTCTGTTTTAAGATTCGGAGTAAATTCACTAATATACCAACTCATTTCATCAATTAAAAATTTATTCTGATCACCAAAAGCACTACCAACACCAAAAAGTAATCTAATTTCATTATCATACCTTTGCAGTTGAAATCTAATTTTAAGACCATACAGAAATTTATCATGATCACAAAATCGAAATATACCTGAAAGAGTAACTGCCACAGTAAATATATTAACTGCTTTTGTATCATTATACATTTCTTTCCTTTGAGTATATCCAGGGTCTGTGTTTGTTCCCTTTGACATATCAGAAATAAAACCTTTGAGAGCCCCCTTTCCCATTCTATCACTGAATGAATATAGTGTAAATTTCATCATTTCAGATAGAGCAGAGACATAATCAACCGCTTCAACTTCTTGTGTTTCAATGTACAAACGAACATTATCAAACATTTTCCAGAATAAATCATTTACGAGTGTAGCATTTGTACTATTCCCAGCCTCAGTGAATGTAAATTTACACAACAAGAAACTTTCGGATAGATTCAAATAAGTTTGTTGATTATTTATTTCAAAACTTTTTGTACCATTTGCATTCCAGTCTGTTCCAATTATTGCATTTACCTTGAAGTAATCTTCTCTTTTTAGTGGAGTTTGAGATGATAATAGTATCATCCAAATCATAGATACTATTAATTGCTTCCATACTTATATTTATGTAGGAAAAAAGATGTTAAAACTTTTGAAACCCTGACCCAAGTACTTGAATTATTTTCTGGCGTTCTTTTTTTTTTTTTTGTATACCTTGGTCGAGGCTCGTATGAGAGCTAACACACAACTCACAGCAAGGAGGCATGAGACAAGAGGGGCTGGAGTGGAAGGGACAAAACAGTGGGGAACAGACACATTAGGTGAACTGTGGAAGGGAGAGGGATGGGGATGGCACGGGGAACATGGCGAAGAGAAGATGGACGTTTCAGGGACTTTCAGGAAGGAAAGCAGGAGAAATGAAGGAAGTGGGCTTGGGTGGATTATCGGGGGTAGAAAAGATCAAGGATTTGGATGGGGGAAGATAAGAGGTGGTGGTGAACAGCTGTTTTGAAAGCCTGGAGGGAAGAATGGGAAAGAATAGAGTGAGGAAGTTTATTCCAAAGGCGGGGAAAAAGAGGAATGAAAGAGTGAAGATGAGCAGTGATTCGTGATTTTGGTAGTTTTACCAGAAGGGGGTTGTTGGCGGACCTTGAGCGCCCTGTGGAAATGTGGTGGGGACAAATCGCAGAGAGAGCAGGGGGGGCAAGGCTGGAGAGGAGTCGGTAGAAGACAGAAAGACCACCGACCAACCTGCGCTGATTGAGTGAGAGGCCCAAAGACTCAGCTTCATTGCGGGAGATGCCGATGATCTTAAATGCCCTGGTTTCGACAGCGTGAAGCCGAGAAAGGTGGGAGGCAGGAGCACCAGCCCACAGGGGAGAGCAGTACTCCTTCAGGTTACGGACAAAAGCTTTGTAAGTGGTCAGGAGCTCAAGAGGGCCGAGGAAGGACAGCACGACGGAGGATTCCCAGTCGGCGACTGGCTTTTGAGGCGAGGTTGGAAATGTGACTTTCCCAGGAAAGGTCATGGCAGATAGTGAGACCTAGAAGCTTGAAAGAAAAGACTTCTTCCAGAGGATTGTTGAGAAAGTGGATGGGGGGGTTTTGTAAACGGTCCTTTCGAAGAGACATAGTGAGAGTGTGAGATTTGTCTGGATTGAAAGACATGTTCCACGTGTTGGACCAGTTTGTGATTTTATCCAGATCTGCAGTGAGCAAAGAAGCTGCTGCTTGCTGGTCTGAGGGATGACAGATGGTACGGCAGAGGGTGGAGTCGTCGGCAAAGAGAAATAGAGGATTTTCCAGAGAGTCCGAGAGATCATTGATGAAAACCAGAAAAAGAACAGGGCCCAGAATGCTACCTTGAGTAACTCCAGCCTGCACAGGAAGAGGGGATGAAAGAACTCCATTTAGGGCCACACATTGGAGACGTTCTTAGGGAGACAATTGAGTTTTATCTATTTTAATTTCTTTCATTGCTTGTAATTTAAGAGATTCCTTTTGGACATCATTTATGCTCTTTACAGCACCTGCTACATTTCCCACAGCAGAAGCAGTTGACCCAATTAGGTCTTTATGTTTAAGAATAGTTGAACTGATACCCATTAGAGTATCAATTATCACATCTCCTCTAAATTGATGTCCGAAACCCCTTTGTCTCTTAGGTTTATAGTATTCTCTACCAAGATACATACCTTCGCCCTTGTAGTATGGGGAAAGGAACATCCCATCCCCTGTAATTATTTTATATTTTCCCAACTCGTGTTTCCTCACAATAACCATCGTATTTATTTATTGGAAAACTTCACATAGGTGAATTCTGATGGATATAACTTCTCCATTAAAAGAAATCATACGATTAGCTTGGTCGGTATCCTAAAATTTACTCTGTGTATGGTTTTTCCTGACATAGGTAGATAAACCAAATTTTTGGGTTCCATATTGAATTTATAACCAATTGGGGTTGAGTATGCGCTGAATGAAAATATTGTATTTATTTTTATTCCATCATAAAAAGCACCATCAATCAAATCACAGTGAATTAATACCAAATTTATTCCTGAGGATATTTGAATGACATTATCACTGTAAAACGTCCAATTAGTTTCAAGCTTTTTTGAGGAGAAACCGAATAACTCTCGAAATGAATTATCAATTGTGAAATCAACCTTGTAGTTATTTTTAAGTGTAATCGTTGATTTTGAAGTATGTTTTTGAATATGTAAAACAATATTTTTTGGTTCATCACCCTGTTCTTTCATGAGACGAATAATTTCTAAAGATATTTGAGAAATCTCATATGCTCCAGGTGAGACTGTTATCGTTTTGTATCAACTTCCCGGATTATAACTAAACTTGTCATTTTTCTCAATTATATTAAATAAGGTATTATAAGTTTCCATGGACAATAAAGATGCCTCATATTCTTTTGTTGGGTCAAGTTGTAGTGGGTATGGGAATGAAGATGTGTGGTCGCTTGTGAAATTAAAACTCAGGATTGTGCTTCTCATCTTATTTAATATGAGATAAAATGTCTTTATATTGATATTTATTAAGTATTTTCATGTTCATCAACTGATCTAAAATGGCTGATGCTTCATTAAAACAATTATTTCCAGCCTTCTTCCAACCTCACAACAATAGCAGTCTATTCACTAATTGTGATGGGTCATTTGGAAGAAAACTAACACCTGAACCAAGGATACTGAAAGCCTGAATAATGTTTCTCCTTCTCATTCTTGCCACGTTTACCAGAAAGACTAACCCTATAATTAACAGAGTTCAGCAGATCAATATATACTCTATCATCATTATTTTTCATATCCAATGGTTTATCAAAATACTGTTGTGGTTGACGAAATTCGCAAACCACCATTCAGGTCCCATAGGTGAGATATCTCTGTAAGTATATATGTAGTTAGCCCAAACCCGTTGTTTAGAGGGAATAAATGTTATTCATTCGGGCTGCGACCCTTTTAGATAGCCGTTTTTCTTTTACTATCTTTATTTTGGACCAGCCGCCATTACTACCACCACAACCACCACCAACCACGTCTCAACAGCCATCACACAACAACCACCAACCGCAACGCCGCTTCACAACAACAACGCCAACAGCCACGACCTTTACCGTCACATCTCGCTCTCGCAACCATCGCATCACCGCCATTCCCGCGCCGCTTGTGGGCACCGATCCTGGATTCGTACAGGGCGCGCACCGAGCAGCGGGTGCAAAAACACCAGCCTTTCCGAGAAATCGGATCAAGAATCATTCATGCCCACTTTTCCTCTGTCCAATGGGGAGCGTGGCTCCGCCCCCGAGCGATTCCTGATCCAAAAATCTGCATATGGTTTCTCCTGTCGGACTATAAAGCACCGAGCGCGGAGCGAATCGAAGCAGTTGAGTTGGAAAGAGTTGAGAAGAAGCAGTTGGGAAGAGTTAGCAGTTGAGAAGAAGCAGTTGTTGAGGGAGTTTCTGAATCGGGAGAGAAAAAGAGTTTCTGAATCGCAGTTGGACGGAGTTGAGAAGAGTGGAGAGTGGGAGAGTTGGAGAGTTGTGGCGGCGGCGAAGGCAGTCGAGAGGGCGCTCGTGTCAGAGTCGGGGAGCTGCGGAGAGGGGAGGCCGGTAACGTGACCGAGGTCGCGGTGGAGTCGCTCGTCGCGGGACCCAAGCCAGCGAGATATCCTCATTCCCCCGAGCATCAACAACCCCCTCCTGTTTCCCCCCCCCCCCCCCCGCGCTGAGATAGTGTGAGAAGGGGGCCCCATTCCCACCCCATTCCAGGCAGTGTCAGCGAGGCCCGCGGAGTCGGGGCGCCGCCGCCATCTTACGGCTCATCACCAGACGGGTAGGCTCGACGCGGTCTCGGCCCCAGGCCCGTCTGCCCCCCCCTCATCGTTGAGGGTGGTCCCTTTTTCTTTTGCTTTGAGTATATGTGTTGTCGGCGCCGTCTGTGAAGTAAAACTGTATAAGTGTTGCCGTGTGTTCGGTAGTCGGTAGTAGATCTGCATTGTTGCATTTGCTTTTTGTGCAGAATTGTGTGTTTCTTCTACTTTTACATTTGCTTTTGGTGTATAATTGTATATGTGTGCTTTCCGTTTGCCGCGGAATAAATGTGCTTTATGTTGAACTGTTTTTCCCGTTTCGCTTCGTCTTTTCTTTTATTGAATCTCCATCTTACTTCACGTAAAGGGTTGGTCGTGGGCTAAATATGCCCGATAATTAATCGAACCGTCGAGGTTGACGATAACACCGCTCGGTTATCACGATAGTACGGAACGGGTCGCTTAAAGTGGCCCGTGTCCGAAGTCGACCTGCGGCGAGGTGCGATCGCCCGGTCTACCCTCCGTGTGGGTACTTAGGTAGGTCGAATTTGGCGAGCAACCCTATCCCACGTGGGGGGCCGATTGGCACGATCGTGGTGAGGCCGAAAGGCCCACCCGTGACTAGTTCCCGGCGTTAGTCCGAGAGGGTCACGACGGGATTGTCCGTCCGGTGGGCGACGTGCCGCGATTCGAGTTACGTGGCCGCTCGCACGCCGGCGGGCGCGAATCCGCAACAATACTTTGATTCACCCCTCACAGTTGAACCTTGTCTTCCATCTTTTGTGAGAAGTAACATTCATCTTGGAGTTAGTTTAACAGGGGGTTGAGCAGAACCCAAGAACTTTAATTCATCATTAAATATCAATACCTTTTCTTGAACAAGATTAAATATTGCTGGTTGTTCTGTTGGAATGAGTCCTGCTTTGGTTTTTGAATCCGCTGAATATTCATTGTTTTGAAGAGCATTCACAATATAATCAGGGGGGGTGATTAATCTCTTTCAGTTGTTGAAATAATCCTTCATCATATTCTAATTCTTCTATATGCTCGAAATCTTCCTCTGTCATTTGACTAAAATCTTTTAACATTTGACGTTTTTTAGGAGTATATTCAATTGTGGGAACTGTGGAAACATCTCCAATTTTTTTCTTGGGAAGTTTTTAAAAGTGGTTTAAAAATTTTCTCTTGTTTTCTTTCAAATTCTTCTTCACCCGTTAGTTTCTGTCTGCGTTTCTTCTTTATGTATTCCTGTTATTTTACAACTTTTGAAACCAACTCTTGATGTTCCTTAAATCTTCTTGCTCTTTCTTTCGCATCCATTTATTTATTGGAAAATATCATTTAATATCTCATCTTGTTTCACAACAATATATTCATATTTTTCAGTCGTGTGCTTCATGTAATCCACAAATTCCTTTTTACTACATAATGTAGAACAATTATCTCTCCAAAAATTGTTTATATCTATTGAATTTAACTTGAATAAAATAAAAGTATTACCATTGTTTCTGATGGAACGATGAGGAAGTTGAAAGTACGACTGACTAAGATAAATACAATTACAAGAAGAATGTCTCCCTCTTGTGTAGTTGCTGTCCATTACTGTTTGGTTTCTCTCAATAACACAATCATCAAAGATAACGAGGTTCTTTTTTGATTTATCCAAATATTGGGGAGATGGTATATCATCCGTATTATCACTAAGAATACAAGTTATCGATTTTGATTTCTTTTTACATCTCCGTGTGTCACAAATAGTTGTATTATATCTTCAATGTTATAATCATTTAGGTTTTTTTGAAGTTTAAATAAACCAATTATATCTTCTTTTTGAAGCCAGCATTAAAACCTTGTGAGAGTACTTGACACTGCTTGAAAACTCGACTTTGTGAAAATTATTAAATTATCATAATCTAAAAAGTTGGGAGTCAGGAGCATCTTCAGAAGTAAGTAGGTTTTTCTGCATCCGCTTGAACCAACTATGAGACATCTTAATGAATTTGGGAGATTTTTACGGTTGTTAAATTTTAACTTATTTTCCAAAATGGGTAAAAAATCATTTATTTATATATTTGGAAAACAGGTTATTTAATTTATTATTGGCTTTTTTAGAAACTATATTTTATCCTAAGGCCTAAGTCACATTTGCTCTACGGCGAGGATACGGCAGCCGTACGCCCTCTGAATTGACAGAAACGTGCGGCGGCCGCAGAGTTTCTGCGGTGGCCTCAGGGTGGCCCTACGCCATTTGGATATATTTTAAAGGCCATAGGGTCGCCGTGGAATTATAGCGCGGAGTTATACCTTTTTTCATTTCTATGTTCGCCGTAGCAATTTGACAAGCCGAAACATAAGAACTGGTAAAAAAAAGAAAAAAAAAAGAACCCACTCGTTACCGTCCATCTGGCCACACGTTCGCCATAGGGCCCCCCTGCGGTCCCCCTTGCGGTCCCCCTTGCGGTCACCTTGCGTCTGCCTTGAAAATTCTATGGCCGCCGCAGGAACGCCCTAAGGTCACCGTGCGACATCAAATCAAAGACCGTACGGCACCCCCACATTTTCGGTCTCCACAATTTGCAAATATGCCGTGCGGCTACCCAAAAAATAAAAACATATGTGATGGCTACATTGTGTGACCGTGGAAATGCTGCGGCCCCCCTATAATTGCTAGTGGCCGTAGATTTTGGAGACCCCATGGCCGCCGTGGCATATGTGACTTAGGCCTAAGTTCGGGTTTAATTTCAAGATAATCCATTATTTTATTTATACAATGTCTTGTGTTGATATTTCCCTGAAAATGACAATCGTGAATAATATATAACAACAATCCTTTGAACATTTCTCTAATACGTTCAGTTTCTTCCCTTGTAAGGAAAGGTGTATCACCTTCAGACTTTACTTTAATTTCTCTAATCAATCTTGAAAAGTAAATCATTTTTGGTGTAAATCTAAAAGAATTATTTTCCTTTCTATATTTTTTATTATCATTAATTAGATGATAATCACAGAATATACATTGTTTATAGGCTTTTGACTCTGTGTTTAATCCCGCTCTATCACATGCAGGACAATTCTCAAATTTGTCATATGGATAATCAGGGAAGTCTAGCATATTTATAAAGTAAAACTTTACTTAAAGAAGAGTTCATCTTCAGAATCATCTATAAAACTATCATAATCACTCTCATAATCTTCAAAGTATTCAGTTGAAAATTGACTCATATTTAATTAGTAGAAACAACATTACCATTGATAGCTATATACTTTTTTTCATTGCCAGATTCAACTACAACATTTTTTATATTAAAGGTAATTTTAAAATGATCCTTAATGACTATTGAACGAAATGTCATTTCACCTGATATATTAACATCCTTTATTTCATCAGGATTTACATCTTTAGGGTTGTTGAAAAAAATACAAATTTCTCCTTGCATATTACAGATGGTCTTATCTTTTCTTTCTAAAGCTTCATCCATAAGGTTTTTATTTTTTGATACTTTTTCTTGTTTCATTGCTTTTTCTAGTTTCCAATATATTACCAGAAGGAGAGGAGAAACTTTTGTTGGAGATACTTTAATTGATGTTCTTCCAGGTATACTAAAAGCCCTTCCACTGAAGGAAATTGAAGAACTCATCTTATCCACCATAATTGTTTTTATCCAATAGTTGTTATATTTATCTTTGTTCAATTTTACATCCTTGACATATTTCTCAGTATCTTTAACAAATGAAGAGATTGATTGAAACTTGTCTTTTGTGTCTTGAAACATTGTATTTATTAAGTGAAAAAAGTTGGAGGATAAAATGGTTTTAAGCACAGATTCACCTATAAATTAAACGAAATTTTCATCAAGAAAATTTTAGTTTAAGCAAATTTTTATTATATAAATATTGTGAATACAACGTACTGCGATGTTTGTAATCACGAATATAAGCATTATAAAAAACACCTTCGAACCAACAAACACACATTTAATCTATTTCATCAAATATCTCCTCTTGAGTTGGAAAGAAAACATTGTGATATCTGCTCAAAGGATGTTACGAAGAGTAGTTCTAAGAATCACCTTTAATCACAAAAACACAAGAAAAATTAGTTTAAAGTAAAGGGAGAATATTATATTGAAAACACTGATGGGGCATTTAAAGGGAATATAAAAAAATAAGGATTTTTCAATTTGGAGAACCCGGTCCATCATCAATAGCTGAATCAATTGAAATAGTGAAACCTGATGTTGAAAAAGTTATTAAAAAGACATTAAAAGAAATGAAAACTTTAAAGTTTTATATGGGAGTGAAAATGAATATGAAAGGACAAGATTAAGAACAAACTCCTTGTATGAGAACAGATCTTCATTTTATAACATCATTTCAACATTTTTTGAATAGTGGGATTTATGAAGAACTATCAAGACAAGAGGAGGATGTTGATAATACAATGGTAGGAAGTGGATTTAATATTTTTAAAAATCATCTTTTTAGATATACACATTCTAAAATCAAACCCTCTTAAAGCTTCTTCTTAAATTGAATTACCAAAAGAAATAAAACTAAAGAAGGCAGTTGTTAATATTAAGAACAATGATAATAAATGTTTTCTCTTGGCTGTTCTCGCTCAATTACATCCACCAAATTGTAATTCAGAAAGAGTACAACAATATATGAAATATGAGAATACCTTGGACATTAAAGATTTTAAATTTCCAATGCCACTAACAGATATTCCTAAATTTGAGAAAATGAATAATCTTTCTATTAATGTATATGGATTAACGGATACAAGCAAAGTTCAAATATGAAAAAATTCAAACAACTATAAAAATGAAGAAACACACATTGATCTTTTATTTTTTAGTGTTGGAAAGAATTCACATTATAGATACATCAATAATTTATCAAGATTAATCTCTTCTCAGGTATTCAGAACAGCAAACAAAATATATCCTTGCAAGCGATGTCTTAATTCAAAATATTGTAGTAATCATAAATCAGCTGTAATTACAATGCCTAAACCTGGTGAAAACATTTCTTTTGAAGATTATAATAAATCTATCATGCACCCATTTATGATATACGCTGATTTTGAATGTAAAAAAAGATAAATAATGCTTCTCCTAATCCAAAAGAATCATATACAAATAAATATCAAAAACATATTCCTTGTGGTTTCTGTTATTATATCAAATCATCTGTTGGAGAAAAGTATAATAAACTTGAACATTATAGTGGAAAAAAGCTTCACAAGAGTTTGTAAAACGATTAGAAAAGGATTGTATAAGACTAACTAAATTAATGAAAGAAACAAATGAACCGATGAAATTAACTGAAGAAGAAAAATTAGAATTTAGAAAGAACAATATCTGTCATATTTGTGAGGAGGAAATTGAGGAGTCTAAAGTTAGAGATCATTGTCATCTTACTGGTAAATATAGAGGTCCCGCTCATTCCTGTTGTAATCTTAATTATAAATTTCCTTCTTTTATTCCAGTCTTTCTTCACAACAGCGCCAACTATGATACACATCTATTTATAAATGAACTTTCAAAAACACCAGGGAATATTTCTGCCATAACAAACACAAGTCAAAAGTATATTTCATTTCCAAAAATGATATTCACAAAACCTTTAACTTGTATTAGGTTTCTAGATTCTTACAAGTTTATGGGAACACTACTAGCCTACCTAGCATCAAATCTAAGCCCCACGGGGTCTTTTCCAAATTTAATTCATTCTTTCCAAAAGAGGAAATTCTAACTCAAGAGGAAATTCAGATTAAAGAGAGAATTCAAAGTAAAGAGGAAATTTTAATTAATGAGAAAATTAATGAAGAAATTCTAACTGAAGATGAAATTCTATTTATAAAGAAAATTCAAACAATGAATTCAATTCGAACTAAAGAGGAAATTCTGATTAAAGATGAAATTCTGATTAAAGAGGGAATTCTAACAAGAGAGGAAATTCAATCAAGGAATGAAATTCAAAGTAAAGAGAAAATTCTTACAAGTAAGGGAATTTATCCTTATGATTATATGGATTCATTTATGAGATTTAAAGAAACACAACTTCCTTCAAAAGAGGTTTCTATAATAACATTTATGAAGAAGAGATAAGTGATAAGGAATATAAACACACACAAGAAATTTGGAAAATATTTAAGATAAAGAACCTTGGAGAATATCATGATTTGTATCTAAAAACAGATGTTTTATTGTTAGCTGATGTGTTTGAAGCTTTTAGATCACTCTGTCATAATAAAAATTGTTATGGATTAGATTCTGCCCACTATTTTACAGCTCCTCGTTTATCTTGGAGTGCAATGTTGAAAATGACAAAACAAGATATAGATTTAATCAGTGATGTAGATATGCTTTTGATGATTGAGAAGTCTAAGAGAGATGGAATATCACAAGTATGTTCAAAAAGATATGCAAAAGCAAATAATAAAGATCTTCCAAATTATGATAGTGAAAAAGATCGTAGTTATTTGATGTATTTTGATGCTAATTATAATTTGTATGGATGGGCAATGTCTCAATCTCTGCCTTATGGTAAATTAGAGTGGGTGGAACAAAAGGATTATGAAAAGGCTTTGATGAATATTGTTATTTCTTCTTAAGAGGAATTGAATGAGGGAGAAGAATGTTATTATTTTGAAGTTGATTTGAGGTACCCGAGTGATCTTCATAATAAGCATAAAGACCTTCCTTTTGCATGTGAGAAAGAAACCCCAAAGAAAGAATGGTTAAGTGATTATCATAAAAGTTTTAATATTAAAGGCAAATCAACAGAAAAGTTATTAACAACATTCTATGATAAGGAGGGATATGTTTTGCATCAGAGAAGCTTGAAACAGTTTTTGAGAGAAGGATTGAGAGTTGCTAATATCCATAGAGTTTTAAAATTTAAACAAAGTCCTTGGATGAAAAAGTATATTAAATTCAATACAGATATGAGAACAAATACAAAAGTAAAATTTGAAGGGGAATTCAATAAATTGATGAATAATGCTGTCTTTGGAAAGACAATGGAGAATGTTAGAAACAGGCAAACCATTAGATTTGCAACATGTTGGAAAGAAGCTTCGAGACTGATAAATAAACCAAGTTTTAAGAGAGAAGAGGTTTTTTCAGAGAACTTTTCTGCTATTCATATGGAAAAGGAAAGTATTGTAATGGATAACCCAATTTATATTGGAACAGCAGTTCTTCATTTATCAAAGATATTGATGTATGATTATTTGTATAATGGCTTTAAGGAAGAGTATGGTGAAAATGTTTCAGTATGGGAAGAAAGAGTATGGTATATGGACACTGATAGTTTTATCCTAGATATAAAAACTGATGAAGTTTATAAAGATATGAAGAAAAATATTGGAGTATATGATACAAGTAATTTTAGTAAGAAGAGTGAGTTATTTTCAAAAAAGAATGAAAAGGTTATTGGTAAGTTTAAGGATGAGTTGGGTGGAAAAGTAATGAGTGAGTTTATTGGATTGAGAGCAAAGGCATATGCTAATAAGTATGGTGATCAGATTGATAAGAGGTTATAGGGAATAAAGAAATATGTAATAGAGAAATCAATAACTTTTAGAAATTATTATAATTTTTTGATGAATAAGAAAGAAGAATATAGGAAAATGAATACAATAAGAAGTTATAAACATAAGATATATCGTGAAGAAGTAAATAAAATGGCATAAGGAGCCTTTGATGATAAGAGATTTATTTTAGATAATGGAATAGATTGTGTTCCATATGGATATTGTATGATAGAGTGTATAGAATAGATTCTGCTTTAACGATGGAAAGATGGGTTATGGTTTTAAGGGCTACTGCCGCGTTTTTTCACAATATATAAATGGTCAAACCAAGTATTAATCAAACTAAAGTGGAGAAAATCTCAGTCTTGGTATATAAATGGAAACATAATGAATGTGAAAAATATCAAATAAGTCTTATTGAAAAAATAACTAAAACAAAGGTAAATAAAACAAATAAGCGAATCAATTTAAAAACTCGTAAGTTAGAGGATGTAAATAAAAAAATTAATATCCTTGAATGGACTGAAAACTTTGATGGTTATCAATTGAACAATGGTAAAACAATTTACTATAATCTCAAAATGATATGTGGCTCAGGAGGTGGTCAAACAAGAGCATTAAGAGAAGTTTATCATTTCATAATGGCACAAAAGGGGAATCTTAAAAAAATATATAAAGATTCAAATGTTTTATTTTTAAATATTATAGATGGGGATTATTGTGCAAAGAAAATTAAACTATTGAAGGAATTTGAGAATGAACAAATCTTTATTGGTTCAATGAGTGAGCTAAACAATATGCATTGCTTATTTGAAAAAGAGTGCCCCGAGGCTTACATGTTTCAGATATTTCTTTAGAATCACCTTTAACAAATCACATTACTACTTTACTACTTGAACAACTCTTTATCTTATTGCATTGGTTATTTAAAAAAGTGCCCCTTGGGTAAAAGGGGAGACAAATAAATATACCTTGGGATAAAAAGGGGGTTTACTTTTTAGGGAAAAAAATATGAATCGCTGAAAATCCCCAATTCACTTACATGGGGGAAAGTGAGCCAGAATCAGTATATTCACCCTACTCACCCTCACGACCACCACAAAACGCCAGCCATGCGACCATTACAACAGCCACAGTAACCACCACCACGTTGCCACCTCAGCAGGGTTGCGAGAAGCCTGACATTCGTCGGGAGAGAACGGATGACGGCTTAACCCCTCACCCCCCCCCCCCAACGAGAAGCACGTGTGGAAGAGATGCGGGGAGGCAGTGATTAAACCAAAAGAGCCGAGCCGATCTCTCCTGGAATTTTCCCCCATGCGCCGCGAAGGGAGGGGCGTAGCACCGTGGAGATAAAAAGGGCATACGGAACGAAAGGTCGCTCTGTGTGTGGGTTGCGCCATGTGTCTCCTGAGTCTCTCTGTCTGCAGTCGAAGTCTGGAGATCGTGGTCGCTCGCTCTCTGAGTCGTTGGCTGCAGGAGGTTGTGGAGGCGTGTGGAAAGGAGAGAGCGCAGCGGAGCCAAGGCACGTGGCCTGCCGAGCCATGCCTTACCGTTGGTCGTGGAGATGGGACGTCGCGGGTCGCCCCAGCGAGGTGAAGGTAGCCAGCCCGGTCTCGTGGAGCCTCTGTGGTCTACAAGGCTCCGTGTCAATAAAGACCCCAAGGGGTCCAGTCTGCCCCTCATCTGTCCTGGGGTTTTTCTTTGCTTTCGAATGAACGTTGTGGGGCTTTGTCCACTAAGTAGAATTGTTAAGTGCATGTACATCATAAATAGACGGTCGTAGCTCTTTGTCTTGCTCGCGTCTTGTCCCTACCCCCATTCATTGCATGATTGTATACGTGCATGTTTGGTTGTGAAATAAATGTGCTTGTTTAAATGTATCCCGTTCGTTGCGTCTTTTCCCTTCATTGAACTGCCATGTTGCACTCGGAGTATAGTTGGTTTTTAAATAGCCGGTAAAGTGATCGGGTCCAACGGGGCTTGCGATAACACCCCGCTCGGTTATCCCAAAATGGAGCGAGCTGCATTAAGCG
>NC_140974.1:33141717-33246717 GCF_056783735.1 Eptatretus burgeri | reverse complement strand
TTCATCACAATACCGTTATCTCTTCTAAAGTTGTATGCGGCATTCATTCTGGAAAACGCTACCGCCCTGGGGTCACGCACAAGATGGACTATACGAAGGTCAATGTTCGGGTCGCTTACCAAGGGCTCCAATGGTTCTAAATCCATTAATCGAACTTCTTTCAACACAATATGTTTACTGGCCTGGCAAGCGAGAGAGACTGCCTCAAAAGGACGGTTTGAACAATTCTTATGGCAAACTTTCTCGTCCGTGATGGTCCCAGCCGCGAAGGCGTTGCACGCAGGAGGTGAGCAGAGGGAGCGACTCACTTGGTACATAAAAATTGATGAGATTGTTTGCCCTGTTTTGGGAGGTGGAGGTAGGAAATAGTAGTTGTAAATAGAAGTATCACATTGGTAAATTGAGCGTAGCATGTCACGGCAGGATGGTTGCATGCCTGTTGCACCAACTCCACGCAAGCTGTACCAGATGTGCCAGCAAGGTTCAATGAGATAGAAAACATCTGGATGTTGGCCGAATATTTGTCCAAAAAGTGACGATCCAGAACGCCATGTGGAAAGAACCAGAATGTGGGTTTGCTTGGGGCCAGGCAATTTGATGTCGTGAAAGTGGCATGGCATGGAGCTTGAGTTAAATTCCTGTATCACGAATATGATCACGTTGATAGATACCATCCCCAAAAATATGCACAAGATTGGCTTCTTAATTGAAGAATATGGCATGGTGAATCTGTGGTGTTACAAAAAGAAGTTGATTAATTCCAATTTCCACAATATAATCATTTTCTCAATAATGTATTGATTATTTCCTGCTTAACTATCCTTAGCAAATGTTTCTTAGCACAAGCACTTGCATGATGCAGCAGTTTACATGTCCTGTACATACATTGCATAAATACCTGAGGAAGGTGAATCAAAAACTGGTTAATCCTTGAGGTGGGGTGGTGGAGTGAGTAGGTTGGGGAGAGGGGGAGATTGGTAATATCATAGAGTGGGAATTGTGGGTCAAGGAAGTGGGGGTTGAAGGGATGTGCCGAAGGGGCACTTGCAATCATTTACAAAAGTTTGTACAATACAAACAACCATCAAAGTGGGAGGGAGGAGATATGGGAAAGGTGTGTGAGAGAGAGAGAGAGAGAGAGAGAGAGAGAGAGAGAGAGAGAGAGAGAGAGAGAGAGAGAGAGAGAGAGAGAGAGAGAGAGAGAGAGAGAGAGAGAGAGAGAGAGAGAGATATATATATATATATATATATATATATATATATATATATATATATATATATATATATATATATATATATATATATATATATATATATATATATATATATATATATATATATATATGCAGAGAGTGATGGATGTGGAGAGAGATGGATGTGGAGAGAGATATAGAGAGAAAAGGGGGAGAGAGAAAGAGAATGCAGGGGTGTAGATGAAGTGGACAAAAAAGAAGAAGAATGAATTTCGGGAAAGAACTGACCGATGATCTGGGGAAGGACACCTTGGGGGAGATAAAGGGAGGGAAAGGAGTGAAGGAGGAGGGGTGGGGGTGGAGAGGGTAAATTGCATTATTTTGTTGCACAATAAATATTCATAAATACCCTCACAATAGCCCTAAAAAATAATATTGTTGGCCTCGTTCCAGTAATTGTGGGAGAGTCTATTAGAATAGGTCTGTGTGTGAGTTCATGTACAGATCTACTTTATACATCATTCATTCTCAGATGGAGAGTAATCTACATTCTACATACATTGGTGAGGCTTTGCATTGTTAAATACCCAGTATTGTTTGCTTCACTCATTCCAAAAGGACAAGAAAATGCTATTATTTATAATCGTTCTGTGTGTGTGTGTGTGTGTGTGTGTGTGTGTGTGTGTGTGTGTGTGTGTGTGTGTGTGTGTGTGTGTGTGTGTGTGTGTGTGTGTGTGTGTGTGTGTGTGTGTGTGTGTGTGTGTGTGTGTGTGTGTGTGTGTGTGTGTGTGTGTGTGTGTGTGTGTCTGTCTGGGACCGCCGTTCCTCGACGATCACCGGTCCGATCCGATTGAAACTTGCCAGGAATATTGCCAGGGCCCCGCAGATGTGCCTTTGAGGTTTGATATCGATTGGACAAGCGGTTCCCAAGTTACGGCCATTTATCTGTCGACCAATGACAAGACACGGTGATATGACGTCACGAATGACGTCACAATTAATGTTAATTTATTATTTTTTTGCACGATTGACGGTCCGATCTGATTAAAACTTGCCAGGAATAATTCTGTGGACCCGCTGATGTGCCTATTCAAGGTTTGATATTAATTGGATAAGCGGTTCCCAAGTTACGGCCATTTATCTGTCGACCAATGACAAGACACGGTGCGATGACATCACGAATGACGTCACAATTAATATTTATTTATTTACTTTGCACGATTGACGGTCCGATCTGATTGAAACTTGCCAGGAATATTGCTGGGGACCCGCGGATGTGCCTTTTCGAGGTTTCATATTAATCGGACAAACAGTTCCCAAGTTGTGGCCATTTATCTGTCGACCAATATCTGCGAGAGAGGGGGACGGGAGAGGGGGGCGAGAGAGGAGGGGGGAGAGAGGAAGGGCGAGACTAAGTGGATAGAGGGGGAGAGAGAGGGGGGCGAGAGAGGGGGGATGAGAGTGGGGACGAGAGAGGAGGGATGAGAGTGGGGACGAGAGAGAGGGGCGAGAGAGGACTGCACATACTGGCACTCACCTACGGGCACGCACCTATGGGCACGCACCTACGGGCCCGCCCCTACGGGCCCGTACTAGTACTCCAAAGCTGGGGATACCTTCATTGTTTTTTCACAGTAATTATAAAATATTACACTTTTTTCAAATATCTTTATTCCCACCAAGAAATATTGCTCATAAATCGAAAAGAATGGATGGAATAAGGGCTAAGAATATTCAAATGTTGGTGAACTCGTGTGACAAATTTGGCAAATCAGAAATAGCATTACAGAACATCTTGGTTTCACACCAGCGATTTTAATACAGCGGATAAGCACAATAATTGTGCATTTTATGAGAAAAGCATGAATTTTCTGACATAGTTAGTGAATACCATAAGGTTTATTTTCAGATGTGGAGGGAAGTCAGATTTGACCTCTGAGGACCATGAGAGGTCAAATCCAAGATGGCCACCAGTCCACCGCGTCTAATGTTCAAACACGTTTAATTTTGGAACTAAACAGTGTAAAAAAAAAAGCATTTAAGGTGTCATTTCCAACTAAGTTTGGAATGGCCATTTGTTTGGTGATACTTTTGAGATCGCCAGGAGCCAAGGAAATGCATTTCGATCAAGGTGAAATTACGTTAAAAACTTTTGGACATTCTTTTGGTAAAGACAATGGATTTGGACCGATGCAATATAGTGAAACTTCGCTTCCATTTTGACACTATAGAGATAAAAATACAAAAAAATTAACAGAAGAGTCCCATGCTGCTAGTATATTTAATACTTTATTAATAGCAATGATGATGATGACGGTCATGGTAGTGATCAAAATCTAACAGCCTCCAGAACAGAAGCACAGTGCAGTGCACTTGAGCGCAACTTTGGCACACTTGCACCGTCCAGTGCATCCTTTCTCACAGCAACAGCGGATCAATTCATGGCACGATTTTGATGCTTTGGGGAGAGTGGTCCAAAGCGGCTGCCACCCAGTTGTTTCCTTTGTCCAGCCCCAGTCAGATGGCTCTGGCATCTCAGGATCCAGGACCAATGCCTGGTTCCAACAGTTGGCCCGGTAGCAAATGCGCTTGATGTGCTGCTTGAGTGCTGCCTGGGTTGGAGGAATGTTCTCTAGAGTTCTAGACTTCTGTGTAAAGAGCTGTTTCCTGGCATGATTCACTTCCGTGCTCTCACTGGTTCGGTCATACATTAGCCCCACAAATCGCTCCAGCAGTAACATTGATCCTTCACTGACCTCACTTGGCATGCATAGGATTTCATTGAAAGCATCATTCACCTCTGGGAAAGACTTCCAAGTTTCCCAGGCAGTCTTCTTTCCTCTGCCAGTGAATGCAGATACAGTGTCACATCCGGTGAAAGCGTGAAGGACTGGGAGAGTCAGACACTGTGTTGGATTCATTGTGGCAACCATTTCGTGAACAGCTATGTAACGAAAGCTTGACCCGACACCAAAGGCAACCCACAGCTCATGAGGAGCTGTCTTGCTGATTGAAGCTACAGCCAGTACTACCACATCAGTATTAACGGTACGTATGGTCACCTTCTTACACACCTTTTGCACAGCATCTGCCACATGCAGAAGTAGACGAGTGTCGGCCTCCTCCTGCAAACATGGGGCAAGGCAGGCCAAGTATGACTCAGCCGGAGAGCAAAGGACTCCAATTCCATCTGTTGCATACAGTTCCTTGCCCTCTGCTAGAGGAAGATGAACAACTACGCGTGACAGGAAAGCAAACAATTCGGTTTTGATATCATCGCATTGAAGGAAGTCCTTCCAGTTCGTTGGCATCACAGTAGAAAGAGCCACTCTTTTCATGGTGCCCTTTCCCCTCTTCTGTCTTGTTGAGGCTTTGAGGCTGGCGGGTAGGTATACATCCCAGACAAGGTCGATGCGGCTGTTTTCTCAAGTTGAGCAGAGATGTATAGTGCAGACACTCTTTCTCAATACTCTGAAATGTTCTTGATGTTCCCGGATTTAGCATTTGAACCACAGTTGCACCATCAAGAATTGTTGCATCAGCCATAGGCACACTATTCTTTTCGAGCAAATCTGTTTCCAGGCAGCGAAGTAGATCTGATTTAACCCCGATCCGAATTTTCCCTCCAGTTGACAGAGCTGGCGGGGCTGTCTGGTTTTCATGGGAGAAGAAATTGTCCATGTCTCCGTCTCGTCTTTGACAGGAGATGTACAGCCTTGAAAAGAGACCACAGTTACTCTTCAGTGCTGTGAGTTGTGCCTTCTGTTTTGACTTAATCTTGACTGGTGGCATACTGAACAGTGGCAACTTGTTCTTTGGAAGTGTTTGTGTGATAGGTGTTGTACACTGTTCCAGCCTTTCTCTCACAAACTTGGTGTACTGCTCCTCACCAAGAGTCTCGATCCTTCTCACAGTTTCAACCACTTGGGTGTCCACGATGTCCCTTGTGTCAATGACTAGTAGGTCTTGACTGTGTTCTAGAAATGGATTGCACATCTCTTCCAGCACTGTCACAAGTGCCTTAACCTCCTTTAGGAATGCTGCTTGCACTCCAGGTTGCTGATCATGGTGATGGTGTCCAGTGTCGCCAGCACCATGCTGTTGCTTTGTGGCCTGTTGCTCAAACTCCGTGGTGATCCTTGCAATTTCTGGCCCTGCTACTATTCAGCATCTGAGTGCTCCGGGATTGCCAGTCAGTCCAATAGCCCCACCGGAACCTTTAGCCATTGCATTGTTCTGCTCATGGCACTGGTCATAGTGCAGCAGATAACTGCAAAATACCCCGAGAATACTTCGGTTTGTGATGCAAGCATGAAATTTGGCACAAATACTCTCTTTGGTCTACTGGGTTAAAAAATGGCACTGGCCACGAAAAAAATCAAATAGAAAAAAAAATCCAAACTGAGTCAGTACCTTCTCACAGTGGAAGATGGCGACCTAGAGATACTGGAGAAGTTTGTCATACTGATGTATGACAGGTTCAGCACTGCTGCCACTGTGGACGAGACCAGACTTGATATGTTTGCCAGAAAGCAGAGGCCTTACGAGGCCATTCCACCAACCAGAGCAGCTCTGCTCCAATACACCAGACGTGCTGCCTACCAGGCTGGTTGTGTGTGGGCCCAGGCAACCCAATGTCAGCCAGAAGCAGAGAGCCCTGCTGACTGGGGATGGCAGTGGTTTGGTGAAGAATGGCAGGTCTTCTGGAGAGCCAACTCTCCCATTTCACAAAGTTGCCAACAATTGACCAAATGCGGCTGTAAATCAGGCTGTCGTGGGAGGTGCAAGTGCTACAGACTGGGTCTGAGCTGCACAACTCTATGCAGTTGCAGGTGTGAGGTCTAACAGCTTTTCAGTTGTTTGAGTGGAGGGGGTGTTTATTATATTTTATTTTCTTCTCAGGAAGAGAAGCGTGGTAGAAATGTTTCATGAGCATGGCCTCAGCATCTCCTATGATGACTAACTGTCCATGGTTGATTTTCCCTTTGCAAAATGGGAAGAATTTTTCTGTCCATATCTGAACCAGATCTGTCAAATTAGTAAACCTTAAAAAAAAATCTTGATTTTGTTCCAAATGCTAGTTCATGAACAATGGTTTATAGCTATTGTGGCAGCCATCTTGGACTACCATCTTTGTTTCAGCAGTATGCATGGGAACTAGGAATCTAAAACCATGTCCACCTAATTAGTTGATCCCAAAAACCTGGGTATAGATCCAAACATTATGAGTCTATGTCTATTATGTCTTGAAATATGAGCATTGTTTTGGTTTTGTGGCAGACATCTTAGATGCCATCTTTGTTACAACCATGCTGTGAGGTGTTACATTACAAAGAATAATCATGATAAAATCTTAGACACAAAAAAAACTTTGATTTACACCCTTAATGCTGTGTTTTGTTTCAAATATTTAGCTGCAGAAGAGGAATTTTCTGTGCATATGGCGGCCATCTTGAAAAATGGTCGCCATGTTGGAATTTTGAGTGTCCAGCGCCTTTTTTGAAAAAAAGTGGACCTCAAAGAGTATTTGTGCCAAATTTCATGCTTGCATCACAAACCAAAGTATTTTTGCAGTTATCTGCTGCACTATCAAGTGCCATGGCAGAGAACTTGTTGCTGGTTTTTCACACCACTAAATTTCCAGATTTGAATTCTGATAGGACATCTGGGTGTTTTTCAGAGAGAGTCGTCATGTCACGGATGTGTACGGGAAGCCATCTGGAGTAGTGCGTGTGATCTAGGGTGAACATCCATGGCATGATCTGAGTCAGGGATTCCACGTACAGCTGGAAGTTACCTTCACGAAGAGACCTGATGTACCGCAGCAAGAGAAGCTCCAATGACAAGGTCTTTAGCCAGTAGTCAAAGTGGACACTGGCCTTTGTTCGCTGTATGCACCACTCCTCAAAAGGTGGACTATCAGGTTGCATGGCATCAGTATCATCGGATGTGCAGTCTTCACGGTAAGCTTGTTGGAGGAGTGTATAAATGCTTGCAGCTGTGACCTAGTGTGCATGGCGGGTCTTGGTGACATGGCTGGCATGTACGAAGGAGTTTCCTGTTCCGGAATTGCAATGTCAGCCTGTACCAGGGCGTTCGTCCAGCCTGTACCAGGGCGTTGAGAGGCTAAATAACTAAATTCGCCACAATGACACCACTCGGTATTCATTTGCAAATTTCAACTGATTGCTTACTTTTTGATAATTTTTTACCTTGACCTTGACGTAAATTCATTTCCTTGAATTCTGACATTCTCAAAGGTATCACCAAATGAATGGGCATCCCCAATTTAGTTGGAAATTACACCGTAAATATTTTTCTGCGCAGTCCGGTTCCAAAATTAAGGACGTTTGAACATTAGACCCGGGTGACTGGCGGCCATCTTGGTTTTGACCTCTCACGGTCCTCAGAGGTCAAATCTGACTTCCCTCCACATCCGAAAATAAACATTATGGTATGACCTAACTATGCTAGAATTTATGCTTTTCTCATAAAATGCACAATTTGTTAAAATATGAGAGCTTATCCGCTGTACTATTTAGAACGGTACTCGGGAGAAAGCATACAGTTTATGCCAGGCTGAACAGTTTATGTTTAGTATCCCACTGATAGGCCGAATCTGAATCCGGACCTGAACCAAAATCGAATCAGCTTGTTGTTGTCACCAAACCAACTCATCCACCAAGTTTTGTCCGAATCCATCCATAACTTTATGAAATATAATGCTATATATAGTTCTTGGCCCCATCTCTCAATTGTGAAGAATCACTTTTCAAAATTCTTGCATCAGGATCATGATCTGGATCTTCATCAAAATCGAATCAAATAGTCCTTGTCACACACCCAACCTGTCCACCAAATATCGTCTGCATCTGTCCACAACTTTTTGCGATATCCTGCGAACAGACAAATAGACAGACAGGGATGAAACATAACCTCGGTCCACCTTCGGTGGTGTAGGTAATTAGTGTTATTGACCAATCACAAGTGATGTTCTATTCAGCATGACCAACGATGCAGTATCATGACACCCACATCTGTTTACTCCGATAACAAGACTGCCGACTCTTCATCAAAATTTTGTGTTATGCACGCTATTTCTTCAACAAATAGTAATTTCATTCCATTTACCAACACATCCTTCGATGAGTCAGTTTTGTGACAGTTTGGAAGAAGCACGACGGCAAAGAAAATAAAGTTGTAATGTAAACCCCAGCTGATGATAAGATTGGCTGTCATTATGAGTAGAGGCAATTGCTGATGTGATGTCAGTAAGTCGGAACGAAAGCCAAAATCATGCCAACAAATCTGACGCTCAAGGTGAGATTTGCAATAAAATCGCATATTTCACTTTCAAGTTTAACTCTTTCATCCACAAGGCTTTCATCCTCAGCGAGAGGATGAAGTTTAGAGTGTTGTATACAACTTGTACTAAGAATATAAAAAAAGCGATTGTACATTGCAGAACACATTTGTATGTTAACGGAAAAGTGAATTTCAATACTATTAAAATTTGTCTAAGGTTTAATATTGGAATTTTGTCCACAATGTAGTTCGGGGGGCAGAGAGAGGAGCTAGGTCGTTTTGGTTTTTCTCGTTTGATCATACGCAGCACAAGGCTGCATGGCAGCATTATTGCTCAGGGTGTGGCTGTGCCACTGGTGCAGTCCTCTGTTTGTTTGGGAAGGAATTTAGAAAAAAAAATTGTCAGGGTGTGGGCAATCGCTCACCATCTCTTCGTCAAGCATACCGTGGGATCTTTAACCTCCACCAACTAATACTGGCAAACGGGACGTCCAGTTAAACGTCCATCCGAAGGACGGCACATACATTGATGAATCACCCTGCCTGTAAAACACCGGGATGACAGTTTATAGCTGGGTCAAGATTCAAACTTTGTCAAAGTTTTAAGATGGGAATATTCTGCAGGATATAAGTCTTTGGGAGGCATGTCGATAAATGACCTACACGTGAAGTATAATATGGATTTTGGCATGTTTTAATGTGAAAAGAAGAAGACATTGTAGTTAGATAAGAAATTATCATAGTTGTTTTTATCTAAAGCAATCTAAAGCTCTAACCATTGTTGGCATCTCTCACCAATGAGGCAGAAACACAAGACCTGTTGATCCTGTTGATGCATCAAAGACAGTTCTCATATTTCAGCTCACAAAATTTTCTCATGGTATTCTTGTTTCAAGAAATGTTTTATATTTTATTTTAAGAAAACGTTTTACTTTTGGAAGTGTAATCATCTTAACGAGATGAAGTATCTGACAACACTCGACTGCTATTCTTCAACGGTCTCCTGACGGCATAACCTGCTCTGCTACTCTTGCAGAACACTTTCTGCTCCCTATCAGTTCACCCTATCATTTTCTTGAGGCCATTTTTCATCTGCTTGGAAGTCAGTCAACATCACCGCAATGGGGCTGTGGCGGCTGTTCAAAAATTATGGAATGCTTTTCTTGCTCAAACCTGACGCCACACGCCGATCATGCTCCGTAACATTTGAACAAGCCACCGCCTAAGCTATGACGTGATGCTTGAAGATGCAAGATCCTGATCAAATTTGAAGATAATAGGATGAAAATTGATGATTTTATGTGACCTTGAGCTTTGACCTTTTGACATCAAACAATAGGTTTCAGTGATCCAATATTGAAACACTGTTCAATTTTCAAGTCAATCCGAGGAAAATTGGCGATTTTATGCGACCTTGACCTTTGACCCTTTGAGCACCAATTAAGTGCCCCAATATGCAAATTCTGTTTAACCCAGTAGAGTAGCCAACCTCCAGGTAGGTGGAGATTGCGCATTACTTGCTGGAAAAAGTAGTCTGATTATTGCAAGACAACTCTATCGATGTTTTGCGGTGTACGTCTAAAAGGGTATCACGGGTCGACAGCTATGGAGGGTCTAAGGGGTGTAAAGTTCCAAAGGGTTTAAGTGGCCCGAATGATCTATAGGGCTCAATAAGGGTCTTAACCCTTGGAGCAGAGTCAAGACGATCATTATGAAGTGGAAGGTGTATGGTACCACCACGACCCTGCCGAGATCAGGCCATCCCTCCAAACTGGATCACCAAGTAACGATAAGACTGATCAGAGAGGTCAACAAGAGACCAATGGCAACTTTGAAAGAGCTACATATCTTTATGGCAAAGACTGGTCACTGTGTGCATGTGATAACAATTTCCCAAGCACTCCACAAGTCTGGCTTGTACGGTAGTGAGTGGTGGGGGGACAAGAAGGAAGCCATTACTCAAAAAAGCCCACCTTGAGTCCCATTTGAGGTGGGCAAAAAACCACTCTGGAGATTCTGAAGCCATGTGGCAAAAGGTTTTGTGGTCTGAAGAAACTAGGATGGAACTTTTGGCTGAAATGCAAAACGTTACGTTTGGCACAAACCCAACACAGCACATAACCCAAATAACACCATTCCTGCTGTTAAACATGGTGGTGGCAGCATCATGTTATGGGGATATTTCTCACCATCAGGGACTGTGGCACTTGTCAGGATAGAAGGGAAATGGATGGAGCAAAATACAGAATAATCCGAGAGGAAAACCTACTGCCTTCCCCAAGAAAGCTGAAATTGGGACGGAAGTTCACCTTTCAGCATGACAACGACCCGAATCACACAGCCAAAGCTACACTGGAGTGGTTAAGGAACAAAAAGATAAATGTCCTCGATTATCACAGAGTGGGGGACACAAATTCTCTATGTGCATATGTATTGTGCAGCATCACCTCCTATGGTACATGGCCTAAAGGACCCATGATATTACAAGTCCCCATCCTTTGCAGTACATAGAGCTGTCAGTTGCCTATACACCACAAAAATAACGGTGTACATCAGGAGAACGTCTTGCATGATTGGAACAAGATCACCCATGGGGCACATACTCTGCCACTAATCTATATAATGGAGCAAGTGTCTGTTTATGAATGTATGTTTGTCATCGAGAGGGCTTAGGTATGAGGAACGGCTGACGGAGACAGGGCTTTAAACACGAGAAAGGAGGCGGTTGTGAGGATATATGATAGAGATGTTTAAGGTAATGAAAGGTATCGATAAAAGAAGTGCAGATTGATTATTCAACAGAGTAGACAGTGATATTGTCAAGGCAAGGGGTGAAAAAAATTGTTCAGATTGTGATAAAAGCAAGAAACTTTGCACAAATGTTCAACACAACATTATAAACGTTTTCAGGGGTGGTGGCGAGTGCTGATTAGATTTTGGTCAAAATCGGTGAAAGGTCAAGGTCACAGTGAGGTCAAACATTCGATTTTTGATGGTTTGGTACAGAATCATCATAGAAACTTCTGGTTTGCTTCGCTACCTTCTCGAGAGAAAGCTTTTATGAGACGATTTCGGTCAAGTTGACGATTTCGTAAGTACCAGTCGATGACTGCTTGTTTTTTTTATTGTCATGAACATTCCTGGGTACATCATGGGTGATCAAAATTGTGGTTAGGTATGATTGGAAATGCATGTGTAGTTTCTGAGAAAAAGCAAGTACCTATTTTGGGTGGAAACCCACATACTGTAAGTCCCCCTTAGGGGGCCGTTTTTTACTTATGAAATCTTTAGATTTTGTAAGCATATTGATGACTTCATCATCTGTTTCTGTGTGTGTGTGTGTGTGTGTGTGTGTGTGTGTGTGTGTGTGTGTGTGTGTGTGTGTGTGTGTGTGTGTGTGTGTGTGTGTGTGTGTGTGTATTTGTGTGTATGTTTTGTTTGTTGGTTGTTATCTCCATATACGGGTTTTAAAAGGTGCTCTGGATCCCTCGCAGGTCTCGAAGTATCTAACGTCGTGTGTGTGTGTGTGTGTGTGTGTGTGTGTGTGTGTGTGTGTGTGTGTGTGTGTGTGTGTTTGTAGGCACAATAACTCGAGAACGGAAGAAGCTACCAATGTCACATTACACCACATGATTCAGGAGGGTGGTGGCAAGTGCTGATTAGATTTTGGTCAAAATCGGTCAAAGGTCAAGGTCACAGTGAGGTCAAATATTCGATTTTTGAGGGTTTGGTACAGAATCATCGTAGAAACTTCTGGTTTGCGTCGCTACCTTCTCCAGAGAAAGATTTTATTAGACAAGGTCAGAGGTCAAGATGACGATTTCGTAAGTAACAGTCTGTGACTGCTTGTTTTTTTGTTAATGCCATGAACAAAATTTGGTACTAACAGGGTGATGAATGTTGTGGTTAAGTTTCATCAATCATATGTGGAGTTTCAAAGAAGAAGTTGCAAGTATTTGTGGAAGGACGGACGACATGCCATCCCATAAGCTCCTTGGAAATTCCTTCAGAGAGAAGTAAAAATGTAGTGCGCTCTGTGGAACACAACAAAATTGTCATGCGCTGGGTGGAACACAACAAAAATGTCATGTGCTGTTTGGAACACAACAAAATTGTCATGCGCTGGGTGGAACACAACAAAAATGTCATGCGCTGGGTGGAACACAACAAAAACGTTGTTAGGTGGATGGAACACAACAAAATTGTCATGTGCTGGGTGGAACACAACAAAAACGTTGTTAGGTGGATGGAACACAACAAAATTGTCATGTGCTGGGTGGAACACAACAAAAACGTTGTGTGGTGGATGGAACACCACAAAATTGTTGTGCGCTGGGTGGAATACAACAAAATTGTCATGCATTGGGTAAAACATGACAAAAATTGTCACGCGATGTATGGAACACAACAAAAATGTCGGGCATTGGGTGGACCTTGTCTTGTATGGTTGGTTTTGCTCTTTTCGCTACTCAACTGGAGTACTGGTTCTCGACGGAAGGCAGATCGCACCCAATAATTTTACGTGCAGTCTTTACTATTCTATCATGGCGGGATCGTTCGTCCCGTGTTGAGCAGTCATACCAGACAGTGAGAAAGTGTCACGACACTCTCTATCACTGCTCGATAGAACTTGATCAACACAGGACGGCTGACACCGAAACTTTTTAACCTTCGCAGAAAGAACAACTGTTGCTGAGCCTTATTGACAGAATAATTGATGATTTTCTCCCACTTAACATCAACGGAATTACGTATGTGTAAAATTTTAAAAGGAATGACAATTTTAACTTCAGCATTGTGAATAATAAAGTGTTTAATGTGTTTTTTTTTTTTTCTAAAGTCAACAATAATTTCCTTTGTCTTTCTTTTCACTTGATTCCAGGAATTATTTTCATTATCGGTGTGAATCGAGCCAGCAATGTGTCGTCTCCAAATTTCACCACCCATGAGCTTTCAGATTATGCACGAGGCACTCCAGTGTTCAAACTTCAAAGTGATCGCTAGAGAAATTTTCGAATCAATTTTGACCACATGTGGTCTGTCTAAAAGCAAATCCAAAATCCAGTTACAAATAGAACCATCAAAACCAAGTGCATCGAGTTTAACATGAAGTTTGAGGTGAAATGGTATTAAAAGCAAAACTAAAATATAAGATTAGTAACCGAGTAAAATACGTTTATCTCGATGGTTTAGCATGTGATGAAGAGTGAGTGAAACAACATCATCAACTGAATGATTACAGCGTTCGACAAATTGGTGAGGGTCAAGTGAAGCAGGAAGAACAGGTTTGAGGGAGTGTAAAAGTAGACGTTCAAAATATTTCATGATGATGGATGTGAACACGAAGAATCTGCTAGATCATTTTGACAACTCACTGGGGAAAGCATTGGCACAGGAATAATTTTACGAAGCTGAAGTGATCAGTTGAAAAGTAAAGTTAGAATGGGCGACATTTCATCAGCACAAGACCGCACCAGGCCAGGACTTGATATCAGGACCAGTGCCATTCCGGATCTTCCGAGTTCGTCAAAATGTGGTGTCATTTTGGGAGATAACAAAAACCGCCAGGCTCAAGAGTTTTAAACATATCTGCAGCTGGACCTTAATGCAAATCGAATCAAGTCTTCCTTGTCACACACGCCCAACCTGTCCACAAGGTTTGGTAATAATCCGTTGATAACGCTTTGAGATATCGCGCGTTATATCTTGTTTTTGGCCCTTTTTCTCAATGGTAAAGAATTCTACAATCCGGATCCAGATCTTCACCAAAATAGAATCAATTCTTCCTTGTCACACACCCAATCTGTCTGTAAAATTTCGTCCAAATCCGTACGTAACTTTTTGAGATATCCTGCTCACAAACAAACAAACAAATAGACAATCAAACAGACAAACAGGGGTGAAAACAAAACTTCTATCCACCTTCGGTGGTGGAGGAAACAAATAAATTCTGGTGATTGTTCATTTAACATGTTGGAGCTATTGCAAAAGAACTCTACAGAAAAGAAAAGAAAACTTGTAGAAAAACAATTTTAATTGTTTGACTTTTTAAATGAAAAGCCACTCTCTTCATGATTTCCCCAACTCTCTTGCACGTCCACTGTGCCATCATAAATGTCTCTTATATCTTAAAATAATCGACGATGATTATTCATATAATACAAAATAAAGCTTTTAGTAACCTGTAAATTATGTAACATATTCAAGGACATATTTTGTAGCTTGTATATCATGTAACTCACCTGTATATCCTATAAAGCTTCCTTTTCTGCACGAAATGCTTTGCACCTTTGTTCGTCTTGGACTCTCAGGCTCAGTGGCCCCTTCGAAGCACTTTCCCACCTTTAAGGGTTTCACTGCCACTCAGAGGTGAATCAGCCTGATATACAAGCCCATTATTGTGACGTCTTTAGCGGTGCCCCAATCCAATATTGACTGTGTAGATACAGTTAACTTGAAAAACAGGATCGAAGGATGAACATAGAATTAACAAACAACAATTTTTTTAAGATTTGCATGACAAAAATTTGAAATGCATTTTATATATTTCATTCTTGAGACATTGATTAATCGTAATATTGTGAAAAAAAAATTTTGTGACGGTTGTGAGCCAGGTTGGACTTCGTTGTATGATTATGAATGTATGTGGCCCAATGGAATGTATGTGGCCCAATGGAATGTATGTGGCCCACGTCCCCCCCCCCCCCAGGGACAGAAGCACACACAAAAACAGTTGTCTGCAAAGTATATTCATCCCCTACCTATAATGCCACATTTACATGAATTACCAATTAAGAAGAAACATTTTTTTTCCAAATGAACTATTTTATTCCTGTAAAAAACATGTACAAACTAGAGGGGGAGCACTCGGTAGAGTGCAAAACCTCCGCCGTCAATACTGCTGGGTCACTTAAGTGAACCTGATGTCCTATTCATTGTAGGTCAAAACGGACCAGACTCTACTGAACCACGATTGAATAAACTAAACTAGATCGACGCGCATGTAGAAATGCCAAAAAAAAATCGAAATTTTTTTGAAAAAAAAGGTGCAAATTTTTTTTTTCTCTAACAAATTTTTTTGGGGGTTGGAAATCACTTAAAACATGTAGAAATGCAAAAAAATTTGGGTTGGAAATCACTTAAAACACGTAGAAATGCAAAAAAAAAATTCTAATATTTTTTCAAAATGCCCGCCATAGCGGCCATATTGGACTTTGGACCAAGTCCAAAATCTAATGGCATGATCCTTGGACCATACCTAATCCCACCACCAAGTTTCGTCGAAATCCGTCCAGGAGTTTTTCCGTAATACTGTTCACAAACAAACAAACAAACAAACAAACAAACAGACAGGGGTGAAAACAGTAACCTCCATCCATCGAATCAACATTCACTGGTTGTAAAGGTATCCTGCCCCAGAGGTCAGTACTTGGAACTGAAAAGGGTCAAGTGAAGCAGGAAGAACAGTTTTCAGGTAGTGTAAAACTAGACGTTCAAAAGATTTCCTTTTTTAGAAGGTGGAATCACCTTTTACAGCAATGACTGCTTCGACTATTTTTGGGTTTGTCTCCACCAGCTTTGTACAGTGAGATGGTGAAATATTTAACCATTCTTTATGTGAAAATTGCTCGAGTTCTGCCAAGTTTGATGGGGATCGTTGATGGATTACAATCTTCAAATCTCACCATAAATGTTCAATTGGGTTCAAGTCAGGACTTTGACTGGGCAACTCAAGAACATTTATTTTCTTCTTATTCAGCTAATCAGTGTGGCATTAGCTTTGTGCTTCGGACCATTGTCCTGCTGTAATGTGAATCTCCTACCCAGTTTCTGATTCATGGCACCAAGCAGGTTTTCATCAAGGATTCTCCTGTACTTTGCACCGACCATTGTCCCTTGTTTCCTGACAAGCTTGCCAGTTCCTGCTGATGAAAAGCAGCCCCATAATATTATGCTGCCACCATCATGCTTGACAATAGGGATGGTGTTGACTGGGTGATGTGCAGTGTTGGGCTTGCACCAGATGCAACGCTTTGAATTTACTCCAAAAAGTTCCATTTCTGCCTCATCTAATTCCAAAACTCTTCTCCAAATGCTTGCAGTATAATTAAGATACTTTTTCACAAACTCCCTACGAGCTTTTAGATACGTCTGTTTCAGCAATAGCTTCTTTCTTGCAGCCTATCCATAGAGACCAGTTTTTGTGGAGGGAACGGGATATTGTTGATTGGTGAACACAGATCCCCATCTCGAACATAGAGCCTTGCCAATCTTTCAAAGTCATTGTTGGATTTACACTGACATCCCAAACCAGTTTCCTGTTTGCCCAGATACTGAGTTTGGATGTGCGAGCTGATCTGGGAAGAATCTGGGTGGTATGATATTGTTGTAATTTTACGATATTGTGATATTGTTACACATCTGGCAGCCATTTGCACACAAACAGACAGCAGTCCCAAAGCTTAGTTATTTCAATAAGTATGTGTATAGTTAGATTCCTCCCTTTGTCTAAAGGGAATTACATGTGTGCGCTGAGAAGTTTCTTTCCAGTTAGATTTTTGCAATACCCAACGCAACAAATCAATCCCTCACTTTTCACAACATCTATGCAATTGCCCACTTGCGTTCGACCACGGACGTGGATGGAGGTTTCCTCACCTCAGAACACCGACTCTGCCCAGGAAAGGAGGGGGCTCCCCCCTGTCCAATCACGCGTGGCCAGCACATCACCCCACGAAAACCTGTCCAATCAGGGCAAAGATTACCGCAGAGCTCCGACTCCACCCCAGAAAGCCAGCGTTTTCCCAATGTCCAATCAGTGGGGGACAGATATCACCCCACGAAACCCTGTCCAATAAGGGCAAAGATTACCTCAGAGGACTGATCACCCCACCCCGTCCAGGGGAGGGATAAGAATCGCCGGGCTCCCCTGAGTGTTCGCTGGAGTTGGGTTGGAATTGTCGGAGAAGAAAGGGGTCGCCATTGCTCTTGGTGTGCGTCGTTGGTGGTCGGCGTTGCTGTGTCTCAAGCTGGCCCTCTGAGTATTCCACAGCCATTGACTTCCATCTCTCATTTTGTCGAGTAATAACCCGGAGTCCTAGCCGGGAATCTCCGCTGGCCCTCTGTGAGGAGCGGCCCTGGCCCCCGCCTGGAACCCGTTATACCGTGTCTGGACTCGCCGACGACCCCGAGTTTCACACCTGCAGTCGCGGGCCAAACTGCACGAGGCGGCCAGGTACTAACCAAACTCTGACCTCCAGCCTGTCTTTCCCCTTGGCTGCGAGGGTCGAAATAATAATAATCTGGGTTCATTTTCTTTTGGTGTGTGTGTGTCTGTGGTGGTGCCGTCCTTTAAGTAGAAATTGTATAAGTGTTGATTGCTCATTGTACAATGCCTGTATATTCGGAATAAGTCTACATGTGTCTTATTATTGTAAATAAATAACTGTTAAATGTTCCAGTTCGTTGCCTGTCGTTTCTAACATTGACCCGGTATGGTTCGGGCTTGAGAAATAGTGAGGCCGTTTGTACCAGAAGTTATTTGGATCAGCACGGATTTGGTAACTCCCGCTCGGTTATGCCGGATCCGAGTCGGTAACAGCGACTCGGTTCGTACAAAGTCGGCCGAGGGTGTGGCTTCCCGGTAGTTAGATGGCGTGGGTACTTAGGTGAATTTGAATTAGACAATCAACCCTACCCCACACCGTCGAAATATTGGCATCCACGGTCCACTAAGGGAGCTGTGACCAATGGAGTTATCCAAAGGTTATGACCTTCGATTCCAGGTGTTCGGTGGGAGACGGCCCTACTGCTCCGTCTAGCAGTCGTTCCTCGCCACCAACCCCCGGCCCACAACAATATCACTCCCTAGACAAAGTGTTCAATGTGTCGACAGATTCAAGCTTTGGGACAAGCTTTGACCCCGATTGTTTAGCCATGAAAGCACACAAAACATAACAACTCAACCAATCATAAATGTAGGTCATTTTTTATTTTATTTTATTTTCTAAACAGTGATGGAGCTAAGCTCTGCCTTGGATGGATTGAGCTGCTTACACCCCTGCTCAAACTAAGTGTTACCCAGTAACAGTTGTCCCTTTTGGCACGCCATGTGTAAGAATGATGCCACCAAGTTAATCCCAAAAGATGACAACCATCATATTTTCAGCTCAAGTCTGAACACAAAATGTGTTTACTGGAGGCAAGTCTGAAGGAGGAGAGGAGAGGAGATTGGGACCATACTCTGTGCAGAGTGTTGGTGCTGCCTACGCAGTCTCTTTGGCTATTGGGTACAATCGCCACTCGACACAATATACCAGCATGCTGGCACTCATTTGTGCCAATCACGGAAGGATGACAGGTCGAGTTAACCCCACCTGGTATTAATTGAACAGCTGAGTGGGATTTTAACTCAGCACCTGAGGATCCAAAGCCTGCCACCTTAACCATTAAGCCAACACCAGGCATAATCCGAAAGCCTCGACTGCAACGACTGCCTTTTCTTTCTGGATTGAAAAAGGGCATCCACATTTCTTCCAGTCACATTGGGGTTCACAACCTATCCGCCACTCATTGCATTCCTGGTCGCCATGTTCCGAGAGATGGAGAATCGTGTGGCTTGTTAGTCATCTGTGTGCATTTGCGGCACACAGCGTACAAAAACTTTTGACATGTGAGATCAGTGCGGAGCATCGCATACAGAGAACCATTTGATATGCCCATGGCAATGATAATTTCTTCCACCTGCAATGACTAATCTCCAATATTTCCACACGTCAAATGTTGTTCAGTGAAAGGAACGTTTGGAGTCGTCAAGAATGAGGCTTTGTTTCACTGCTTTCATGTTCCTCTTTAAACTTCCACACTAATCTCTCAAAGTTTTCCACATCCCTGGTTGACTCTCTACACACTCAAACTGACCCGTGTGAATGTCCACAGACGTTTGCCCACTCAGATGCCAAAATTTGAGGACAACGTGTTGCGATCATGCAATCTACAAAAACAGCCATTCCACAGAGTGCGAGTACACACTGCACATATAACCCCAACAATAATATAAAAACGGGACGTATGCTGTTGCAATGCGTCAAATGATGCAGAAAAGTTATCTACAGACCAGTACAAAAGCCAGTCAAAAATGACAGGTTGGAATTATTTTATTAGAAATATTCAAGGAGACTGAAATATATGATATTTCAATTCGTAGCAAGGAAAAACGTTATTGTAAAACCGTCCATGTATAAATGTGATCCTATTTTCATTATCTTCTGGGACGTTTCATTTGCCAGTACAGTCTCGTGGGCGTCCCAAATTCTAAAGCCTCGGCCTAGCGTCAGTTGTGCTGATATCTTCTTTATTTATTAGACATCCTCAGGATGTAATTGAACACTCGTTTTAGTCTGTGCGTGTTACATATCACGTGCAGCAAATTTCATCTCCCTGTGCCTTGTATTAAATGTTTTTTTTTTTTGTAAAACGCTTCTGTACATCGGTTTGCATGTCACCGTCTATATTTCCAATAGGAGATGTAATTACTCTTTGATGAAAAATGTTCTTTGAGGTTTTTTTAATCCTGAAAAATAGATCGTAATGAACACACAGTCTTGTTAAAAGATTGGCCTTTAAACCCCTACTTAAGTCGTCCTTATGAAAGGGGATAGACAATTACACAAACATAAAAATACACAGTGTTTTATGTAGGTAGAATGTAGATGTGCAATTGTCATTCAGTTAACATGCATGCATTCAGGAATTGTGAATTATGGGACCTTCATATGTGAATGTACCTCGTACATATACAGTATATACATATACTGTATATATATATATATATATATATATATATATATATATATATATATACATATACATATATATATATATATATATATATATATATATATATATACATATACATATATATATATATATTTAACCAATAATATTAATTAAAGAATTTACCTCACTAAAATCATTAAATCATTGTTATTATATCAAATGCAATTGGAACTTGTGTAAATGAAAACCAGCCAAATTTAAATAAAAGGTGACAATGGAGTCTGAAGGCATTCTCACAAGACCTGGTAAAACAATCAGCCAAATTGCCATGGGCATATTGGACAGGCGATGAGTATTGGACATATGAGTTGGACAGGCGACCATGAAGGGTTTCTGGAAAGTCAGTGATAGCATGAAAGGGGAGTGGAAAGCATGAAATATTCTGCTGTTTCAATGTGGGAATGCCCGTTTGCTTTTGTGAGCATGGGGAGGGGGAAGAGTGGAGATGGGACAGATTAGGAAGAAGGAGGTTGAAGTTTGGAAGAGGGGGGTTGAGGACTTCTCGTGGAGGAGGGAGGGTGTTGAGGTGTTGTAATGGAGGGAGGAGCAGTTTGAAGGCTTGAAGTGAAGAGGGGATTGATGCTTTCGGGTTGGGAGGGGGAAAGTGAGGAATTAGGATTGTGGGGGGGGGGGGGGAGGAGGTGGGAGAGGCAGGTTCAGGCTTTGGTGGGGGGAGACATTCAGGCGGGGAGGGGAAGGGGGTGAGGAGTTGTCAGAATTGCATGTGTACAAATTGTTCACAGTAAAATGTAATTGGCCACAGGTGCGTGTTTGGGTGTGTGTGTGTCTGTGTGTGTGTGTGTGTGTGTGTGTGTGTGTGTGTGTGTGTGTGTGTGTGTGTGTGTGTGTGTGTGTCACTGTCGGGGTGGGGAGGGTGAAGCAATGACACTGTGGCTAATGTTCTAGTTTCAATCCAAATTAGTGCATCACAATGCCGATGTAAACAACCAAAAGCAGAAAAACAAGAAAAATAGTGAGTTTCATTTATCAGAATGCAAGACAAAGCCGTCAACAAGAATCAGTAGGAGGAAATATTCCACCCGTCGTATAGGGTGTGTGTTTGTTAGTCAATTCTACAAAAAGCCATTCATGTCTGTCTGTGGGAAAAGTTACACAAGTACTGACACTGCAAGCATACATACTGTTAGTTGTATAATCTCTGCGATCACCATGTTTAGGAAGATATCCATGCTAATAGGGCAGAGTTCATGGTTCGGTACACGTTTTAACCACTTTGATGAAGTAAAACGCACCAGAAATCGTTTTGATGACCTTTTTTGTGTGCCATTGGTGACATTTTGTGTGCCATAAACAAGTTGTAATGAGGAATCAAAACATTCTTTGAATTGCGTACGATTGAAATGTACCTTTTAGACGTTGACACCTTTTACACCTTTGCACCCGTTTTAGACCTTTTAGACTCCTTAGAACCCTTTAAGTTTTCAGCCACTGTGGTTACATAAGTGAGTGCACTCTCAGCGCCGGTCCCAAGCCCGGACAAATGGGGAGGGTTGCATCAGGAAGGACATCCGGCGTAAAACCTGTGCCAAATCAATATGCGGATCATTAACCGGATTTCCATACCGGATCGGTCGAGGCTCAGGTTACCAACGACCGCCACCGGTACTGTTGGCCAGCAGGGTACTGGTGGAAACTGTGTTAGTGCAGGGCGAAGGAGGAGAAGGAGAGGGGGGAGGCATGTCCAGAGGCAGTGGGAGAGGAGGAAGGGTAGAAGTGTGGAGGTGAGATTTGGAACTTTGAATGTTGGTACTATGACTGGCAATGGGCGAGTGTTGGCTGATATGATGGAGTGAAGAAAGGTAGACACACTGTGTGTACAAGAGACCAAGTGGAAGGGGCGTAAGGCTTGGAGCATCGGAGGTGGTTTCAAACTGTTCTATCATGGTGTGGATGGGAGGAAAAATGGTGTAGGGGTATTCCTGAAGGAGGATATTGTTAAGAGAGTATTGGAGGTGAGGAGAGTGCCTGACCGAGTGATGAGTGTGAAGTTGGAAATTGAAGGGGTGAAGATGAATGTCATCAGTGCATATGCCCCGCAAGTGGGGTGTGAGATGGAGGAGAAAGAAGATTTCTGGAGTGAGTTAAATGAAGTGGTGGAGAGTGTATCCAAGGATGAAAGAGTGGTGATTGGAGTGGATTTCAATGGGCATGTTGGGGAAGGGAATAGAGAGGATGAGGAGGTGATGGGTAGGTACGGTGTCAACGAGAGGAATGTGGAATGGCAGATGGTGGTGGATTTTGCAAAAAGAATAGAAATGCCGGTGGTAAATACATATTTCAAGACGAAGGAGGAGCACAGGGTGACGTATAAGAGTGGAGGAAAAGGCACATAGGTGGACTATGTCTTAAGCAGGAGATGCAACCTGAAGTAAGCACTGGACAGAAGGGGAATGAAAGTCAGTCGGAGTAAGACGGAGTACATGTGCGTAAATGAGAGGGAGGGTGGTGGTATGGTGCGGTTGCAAGGAGTTGAGGTAGGGAAGGTGGATTGGTTTAAATACTTGGGATCGACTGTCCAAAGTAACGGAGAGTGTGGTAGAGAAGTGAAGAAGAGAGTGCAGGCAGGTTGGAGTGGGTGGAGAAGAGTTTCAGGAGTGATTTGTGACAGAAGGGCATCTACAAGAGTGAAGGGGAAACGATATAAGTCGGTAGTGAGACCAGCTATGTTGTATGGTTTGGAGGCGGTGGCGCTGACAAAAAGACAGGAGGCAGAGCTGGAGGTGGCAGAGTTAAAATTCTGCGATTCTCGCTGGGAGTGACGAGGATGGACAGGATTAGAAATCAGTACATTAGAGGGACAGCGCAGGTAGGACAGTTTGGAGACAAAGTGAGAGAGGCGAGATTGAGATGGTTTGGACATGTGCACAGGAGGGATGTGGAGTATATCGGGAGAAGGATGCTGAGGATGGACCTGCCAGGTAGGAGGAGAAGAGAAGGCCAAAGAGGAGGTTCATGGATGTGGTGAGGGCAGACATGCGGGTGGTTGGTGTGACAATGGAAGATGTGGAGGACAGAGCTAAATGGAGACGGATGATCCGCTGTGGCGACCCCTAACGGGAGCAGCCAAAAGAAGGAGAAGAAGACTTAGAACCCTTAGATCTTTGGTCCTTTATACCTCTTGGACTCCCTTGCAGACCCTCTACACCCTTTTGAAACCTTTTGACCTTTAATATGCAATCTCTACCCACCCTTAAGGGTGAGGCCGAATGTTGGGAGGTGGAGTGGAATGAAACCTCAGTCGAGCATTCGACCCAAGTGAGTTTGTCTATTATGTAATGTTTTAATATGACCTGGTCTGTGACTATGTCTATTTATTACCTTTGCCGAAGGAGAGGGTATTGTGTTTGGGTCCGTTTGTTAGTTGGCAAAAACAATGCTTTGTCTGTAGCATTTGTCTGTTTGTTTGTCTGTTTGTCACATGGTTTTGGCCACATTTTTCAATCAATCGTTTTGAATTTTTTTGTGTGTGGAGGCGACCAGACAAGGACAGCAACGAAAGATTTTGGTTAAGATCCGAATCCAGATCTGAGAATTTTTTTAAGTGATTCACCATTGAGTGATGGGGCCAAAAATGATATATAGCACAATATCTCAAAAGTTTATGGATGGATTCACATGAAACTTGGTGGAAAAGTTGGGTGTGTGAGATGGACAAATCAATTCAATTTTGGTGAAGATCTGAATCTCGATCTGGATACAAAAATTATTTAATTTCAAATTGATTCTTTACCATTGAGAGATGAGGCTAAAAATGATATTGCATGATATCTCAAGAAGTTGAGAATGATTCGGATGAAACTTGGTGGACATGTTGGAAAAGGTCTAATTGATTCGATTTTGGTGAAGATCTCAAACCCTAACTGGATTCGACAATGAGAGATGGAGCCAACAACTATGTATAGCATGTTATCTCTAAAAGTTGTGGATGACTTGTAATAAAACGAAGGGGAAGAGTTAGTTTGGTGACAAGAACAAGCTGATTCGATTTTGGCTAAGGTCCGGAATCAGATTTGACCTTTCAGTGGCACACAAAATGTAAACTATTCAGTCTGGCGGAGGTATGTTCTCTCCAGAGTGCCATTCCATTTCACCGAGTTGTCACTCTATGAGTGAATTTAAAATTGTTGGGTAGTCGATGTAGTCGAAAATTTTTTTTGAGATTTGTTCTACCCTTATTATCAGTATTTAAAATGGCGATTTCAGTAAATACAATGGCGATTTCGATGAAACTTGGTTGGTAGGTTCATACTATGACTTCGTGTGCAAATGAGAACCGTTGCTATGGACACCACCGTTGCCTAGCAACGGGACTTTGAAATTTTTGAAAAATCATAAAAAATTTATTTTTTCGAAAATCAAAAATCGGGCCATGAGCGACTGTGGGCAGTACATTCAGCCATATTGTCAAAAATTTCCAGCCGGATCCTATGAAAACCGTCGGAGAAGATAGACTTTGAATGAACCCTGGTCGAAAACAATAAAAAAACGAAGTTCGTTATATCTCAGACACTATGAGTCAGATATACGTGAAACTGGTATGGTAGGTTCATGGTATGTCCTAGTTATGCGTGAGAAAGAACCGTTGCTATGGACCCCTCCGTTGCCTAGCAACGGCCGAAAAACCTCTAAATGTGGGGGTATTTTAACGAAAAAACAATCTGCAGCATTAACCCTTGAAGCGAGAATGATGAATTTTCTTGTGCTTAATCCTCAGGCCATTCCCCATCGAACGGGCCCATCGCGTCAGGTTCTATTGGGTAGGCGACTACCCATGTCCGCCTACCGGCTTGTTGGGTAGTCGATCCAGTCGAAAAAAAAAAATTATTTTTAAAGAAATTTTTGAAATTTGTTCTTCCCTTATCAGCTTTTCCGTCGATATGTTAGGTGGTCGATCCAGTCGAAAAAAAAATTTAATTTTAAATTTGTTTTACGCTTATCAGTTTTTCCGTCGATATTTGTGTCTGTCCCTCTGTTCGGTCCAGTGCTCGTTAATACAATGGCGATTTCGATGAAACTTGGTTGTTGGTTCATACCATGACCTAGTTATGTGCAAATGAGAAACGTTGATATGGACACCACTGTTGCCTAGCAACGGGCCTTTGAAATTTTAGAAAAATCATAAAAAATTAATTTTTTCGAAAATCAGAAATCGGGCCACGAGCGACTGTGGGCAGTACATTCAGCTATATTGTCAAAAAATTCCAGCCCGATCCTTTGAAAACTGTCAGGGAAGATAGACTTTGAATGAATGCTGGTCGAAAACAATAAAAAAACGAAGTTCGTTATATCTCAGAGACTACGAGTCAGATATACATGAAACTGGTATGGTAGGTTCATGGTATGTCCAAGTTATGTGTGAGAAAGAACCGTTGCTATGGACCCCTCCGTTGCCTCGCAACGGCCGAAAAACCTCTAAATGTGGGGGTATATGAAAGAAAAAACAATCTGCAGCACTAGAACTGCCACTTTATAACTGCTGGCAGTGATGACCGGGTACCCAGTCCGTCCGCCTTTGACACAACTGATACAACATGAGACTTGAATCATAGTCGCAAAGTTTCGCATTTATCGGATAAGCGGTGCCAGAGAAAACATTATTTAATGGTGATACAAACACAGGCCTGCTTCGAAACGGTGCGGAACAGACGAGTTACGAACCGGGCAGCACAAAGCGTTCAATTTCCTTATTACTGGCGAACAGATTCAAATTATTAAATAATTCTGGCTGCCGAACCGCGTGACCGATCAGGTTGAAATTTTAAACGTTTGTTTCGCATGTCGGCTAAATTACAAATGTGAAGTTTCGTATATATAGAAGTAGCGGTTCCAGAGTAAACATTAATTAATATTTATCCTTCAATCCAAGATGGCGGCCAAACCATGTGACTTGTGATGTCATAATTTTCACCACATGTGCAAACACGATCGGAGACGATAAGTGCAAATTTTCGCTTCGCAAGGTTAAGCAGTTCCAGAGAAAACATTATTTAATATTTTTCTTAAAACCAACATGGCTGCCAAACCCTGGACCCGATCCCGTTGAAATTTCAAACCCTCATTCCGCATGACTGTTCCACCATAAAGGTGATGTTTCACATTTATTGATGCAGTAGTTCCAGAGTAAACTTTAATTAATATTTTTCCTTCAATCCACTATGGCTGCCAAACGTTGCGTCGTACCTCAAAAGGGGGTGAGAACTTTTTATTCGTCATGGAGAGGCGGTCATAGTGATGGAGTTTCACCTGGATCTGTTCAGTCATTTCAGAGAAAAAGACGTTTTAAGATATTATTTTTCAATCCAAGATGGCTGACGAACCATGTGACCTATGGCATCACAACTTTATATTCTGCTTCCAACTGGGTATTGGAACACGTTTGTGAAGTTTCGTGTTAATCGGTAAAGGTGCATTTTTCTATCCAAGATGGCCGCCAAACCATGTGACGTGTGACATCATAATTTTTACCACGCGTGCACACACGATGGTAGATGATAATTGCAAACTTTCGATTTGTTAGCTTAAGCGGTTCCAGAGAAAACATTATTTAATATTTTTCTTAAATCCAACATGGCGGCCAAACCGTGTGACTTATCAATTCGAAATTAACGAACTTATATCGCCTACGTGTCCCGAACATACTTCTGAAATCTGCCCTTCATCCGACCAGCACTTCTGGAGAAGATGTTTGAAGGTTTTAGGGTTTTTTCAAGATGGCCGCCAAACCATGTGACCGATCAAGAAAAAATTAACAAACTTGAGAAAGGACCTCATGGGGTATATATGTGTGAAGTTTCGTCTTTATCTCTCTTGCCCTTCTGGAGAAGAAGATTTTTAAAATTTATTCATTTTCAATCCAAGATGGCTGCCGAACCTTGTGACATATGATATCATAAATTTAAATTCTGCTTTCCATCGTCGACCCGAACAAGTGTGTGAAGTTTCGTGTAAATCGGATAAGGTCTATTTTTCTATCCAAGATGGCCGCCAAACCATGTGACTTCTGAGGTAAAAAAATTTTACCATGTATGCAGACTTGAGCGAGGAAGGCAGTTGCAAATTTTCGCTTCGATGGCTTATGAAATACCAGAGAAAACATTATTTAATATTTTTCTTAAATCCAACATGGCGGCCAAACCATGTGACCTATCACTTTGAAATTAACAAACTTGCATCGCATACATGTCACGAATATAGTTCTGAAATCTCGCCTTCATTGGACCAGCGCTTCTGGAGAAGAAGATGTTTGAAGGTTTTAGGGTTTTTTCAAGATGGCCGCCAAACCATGTGACGTATCAATAACAAATTAACAAACTTGAAAGAGGACCTCAGGGAGAATGTGCGTGTAAAGTTTCGCCTCAATCTGCACAGCCGTTCTGGAGAAGATTTTTTTATAAAAACACTAAAAAACAAGATGGCGGCCGAATTACGTCACCGATGACGTCAAAATATTTTTTTTATACGATGAATTTTTGTGTAGATGACGCTCAAGAAATTTCAAATTTTTGCCATGTGGCGTTCTACTTGACGAATTTTTACTGGGATACCTCTTCACTGATGACGTCACGAAAAATCACACGTATTTCCGAGAGGGAGCTTGTTAAAATGTATCAAGCGAAATTTTTTTACACTAGAAGGTTTCCGAGATACAGAGGTCCAAAGTTGATCTGTTTTTTCAAGATGGCGCCCGTACCACGTGACCTATGACGTCATAATTATCAATTATGTATGCTATCCAAAAAGATACATGTTTGGTGAAAATTTTGTGTCGATTGGTCTTACCATTTCTGAGAAAATGGCATTTAAAGCGAAAAAATTTGGAAATTTTGCAAATTTACGGCGGAAGAAAAATAATAATAAACAGAAGAAAAACAATAGGTTATCCAGTCCATTTGACTGGATACCCTAATTAACCATTGAAGCAAGAATCATGAATTTTCTTGTGCTTAATCCTCAGGTCATTCCCCATCGAATGGGTCCATCGCGTCAGGTTCTATTGGGTAGGCGACTACCCATGTCCACCTACCGGCTTGTTTGTTTGTTTGTCTGTCTGTATGTTTGTTTGTCTGCACAGAACTTTGGTGTTTTTCTCCGCAACCGCTTGTCGGATTGAGACGAAATTTTCACCATCGGTGTGACTCCTCATGTGGAATGATTCAATGATAATTATCATAGTTCACGAGGTGTTGCAGCCATCTTGAAAAAAATGGAAAAACTTTGGACCTCTGTATCTCTGAAATTGCAACAAGGAAAAAATTGAAACTTGGCACATGGCAAGTACTCTTTCTGGAGAAAAAGTGATTTTTATTACCTTTTCCATTGGTTGACATGTTTATGGATGATTTATTTTTAGCAGTTGACAAAGTTGTTGAAGGCATTATATTTTTGGGTTGTCCATCCGTACGTACACACTTGTGTGCATACGTACTTATGTATGTACGTACGTACATCTCTACTTGCATACGTATAAATGTGCGTCCTTGCAAAATCTCATTATATTTATGCCTCTTGACAAAATCGTCAGAGGCATTATCTTTTCATTTTGTCCATCCGTCCGTACTAAATCTTGTTAGGGTACCCTGTGAGTACAGGGTACCCTATTGTTTTTCTTCTGTTTATTATTATTATTATTATTATTTTTCTTTTTCCGCCGGCATTTTGCACCCTTTTTCGCTTTAAAAACCATTTTCTCTGGGATACTAAGTCCGATCGACACAAAATTTTCACCACAGTATGTATCTTTTTTGATAGCACAATCACGTTATAATTATGACGTCATTGGTCACGTGGTACGGTCGCCATCTTGAAAAAAGCGATAAACTTTGGACATCTGTATCTCGGAAACCGTGCAATGGAAAATTTTTTCGCTTGATACATTTTACTAAGCTCCCTATGGGGAACACGTGTGATTTTTCGTGACGTCATAGGTGAAGCGATATTCCAGTGAAAATTCGTCAAGTAGAACGCCATATAGGAAAAATCTGAAAAATTCTGAGCATCATTTACGCCTAAAATTGCTGCGGAAAATGTTTTTCTTGACGTCATCGATGACGTAATTCGGCCGCCATCTTGTTTTTTAGTGTTTTTTTTAAAAAAATCTTCTTCTCCAGAAGGGCTGGACAGATTAAGGCGAAACTTTACACGTACATTCCCCCTGATGTCCTCTTTCAAGTTTGTTAATTTGTTGTTGATACGTCACATGGTTTGGCGGCCATCTTGAAAAAACCCTAAAACCTTCAAACATCTTCTTCTCCAGAAGCGCTGGTCCCATGAAGGCGAGATTTCACAACTATATTCGGGACATGTATGCGATGCAAGTTTGTTAATTTCAAAGTGATAGGTCACATGGTTTGGCCGCCATGTTGGATTTAAGAAAAATATTAAATAATGTTTTCTCTGGTATTTCATAAGCCATCGAAGCGAAAATTTGCAATTGCCTTCCTCCCTCAAGTCTGCATACATGGTAAAAAAATTTTACCTCAGAAGTCACATGGTTTGGCGGCCATCTTGGATAGAAAAATAGACTTTATCCGATTTACACGAAACTTCACACACTTGTTCGGGTCGACGATGGAAAGCAGAATTTAAATTTATGATATCATAGGTCACAAGGTTCGGCAGCCATCTTGGATTGAAAATGAATAAATTTTAAAAATCTTCTTCTCCAGAAGGGCAAGACAGATGAAGACGAAACTTCACACATATATTCCCCATGAGGTCCTTTCTCAAGTTTGTTAATTTGTTCTTGATCGGTCACATGGTTCGGCGGCCATCTTGAAAAACCCTAAAACCTTCAAACATCTTCTTCTCCAGAAGCGCTGGTCGGATGAAGGGGAGATTTCAGAACTATATTCGGGACACGTAGACGATATAAGTTTGTTAATTTCGAATTGATACGTTAGACGGTTTGGCCGCCATCTTGGATTTAAGAAAAATATTAAATAATGTTTTCTCTGGAACCGCTGAACCAAACGAATCGAAAATTTCTAATTATCATCTACCATCGTGTATGCACGCATGGTAAAAATTATGACATCACACGTCACATGGTTTGGCGGCCATCTTGGATAGAAAAACGCACCTTTACCGATTAACACGAAACTTTACAAACGTGTTCCAATACCCAGTTGGAAGCAGAATATAAATTTCTGATGTCATAGGTCACATGGTTCGTCAGCCATCTTGGATTGAAAATGAATAAATTTTAAAAATCTTCTTCTCCAGAAAGGCAAGACAGATTAAGCCGAAACTTCACACATATATTCCCCATGAGGTCCTTTCTCAAGTTTGTTAATTTGTTCTTGATTGGTCACATGGTTTGGCGGCCATCTTGAATTTACCTTAAAACCTTCAAACATCTTCTTCTCCAGAACACCTGATCTGATCAAGGGGAAACTTCACACCCCTATTGCACATGAGTAGGGAATACAAGTTTGTTAATTTCTAATTGATAGGTCACATGGTTTGGCAGCCATGTTGAATTTAAGAAAAATATTAAATAATGTTTTCTCTGGAACTGCTTAACCTATCGAAGCGAAAATTTGCGTCTGTCATCCTCCATGATATCTGCATACATGGTAAAAATTATGAGGTCACACGTCACATGGTTTGGCCGCCATCTTAGATTGAAGGATAAATATTAATTCATGTTTACTCTGGAACCACTACTTCTATATATGCGAAACTTCATATTTATAATTTAGGCTACATGTGAAACAAAAGTTTAAAATTTCAACCTGATCGGTCGTGTGGTTTGGCAGCCAGAATTATTTAATTATTTGAATCTGGAAGCCAGTAATAACGAAATTGAATGCTTTGTGCTGCCCGGTTCGTAACTCGTCTGTTCCGCTCCCTCTCGAAGCAGGCCTGTGTTTGTATCACTATTAAATAATGTTTTCTCTGGCAACGCTTATCCTTTCAATGCGAAAATTGCGACTACGATTTAAGTCTCACGTTGAGTCAAAGGCGGACGCGGACTGGGTACCCGGTCATCACTGCCAGCAGTTATAAAGTGGCAGTTCTAGTTATATTTATGCCTATGTTGACGAAGTCACCGGAAGCATTATGTTTTCTGGTTATCTGTCCCTCCGGACGTACTTATGTATGTCCATATGCATGTATGTGTGTCCATCCATGCTAAATCTCATTATTGCGATATTTGACGAACCTTGTGGCGGAGTTTGCTAAATCTTGGTACGAATATGCATAATGATGTAATGATGAACTGATTATATTTTGGGGTCAATAGGTCGAAAGTCAAGGGTCAGAAGTCATGCTCGGTAAAGAATTATGTCACCGTGCTAACTTGTGCAACAGTGATGGTATTTTGACGAAGTTGGCATAAGTACACAGTTTGATGCATAGATGAACTGATTAGAAGGTGGCATCAAAGGTCAGAGTCCGTTATAAGTTTTCTTTCCCGGGATAACTTGAGAACGGCTGAAGGTTTCCTTGTCAAACTTGGTACAAGTATGTATCATAACGCATATATAAATTGATTAGATTATGTGGTCAAGATTTCTTCGGTCAAAGGTCATGTCAGGTAAAAATGAGATATTTGAGAACAGTTGAAGGGATTTTAAAGTTGGTGCAAGTATGCCTGGTGTTGGCATAATGGTTCGGGTGGTGGGCTTGGGATCCAAGGGTCGTGAGTTCAAATCCCCCTTGGGTGTTGAATTAATACCAGGTAGGGTGACTGCCTGTCATTCTGACGTTGGCAAAATGAGTGCCAGCTTCCAGGTATCCTGTGTCGGAGTGGCGACCCATCCAGGATTGTAGCCAATACCAAGGAGCAGGGCCGGATTTAGGCATGGGTAAGCTGGGCAGTTGTCCAGGGGCTTCCACAACCAGGGGCCTCCACATATCTCATGAAAAAAAAATTGTAAGGCAAAATGTATTTGTGAGTGCCCGAATGGTAGTTGGTAGTTAGTGGAACAGATATAAGATATTCATCTTATGTCATTCTCTATTTTATATCGAAGTCAGTTGACTTCGATGGGAGTATGGGACTTTGCACGTCTCTTTACTATTATTGTCCTCGAATTTTTCAGGTTACATTTATGGTCCTTGCATTTTTAAGGTTACTTTAATAGTTAGCTTACGTTTGGCTAACCCGGCTCTAGCCGTTTGCACTTTGCGCTACAAAACTGTTGAGGTATATTCAGCTCACATCATGGCGAGAAATAGTGGACACTCATGCGCGTCACGCGTGCTCACTTATATCTTATGTGAACAGATATCTTATGTGAGAATGAGATTTATAAGATTTACATAGGGAACATTCAAATTTGTCTTCATAGCATCATCAATTTTGACATAAACAACCCATGTTGTCATCAGGATGTTTATGGATGTACATTTTTATTCAGATTCTTTGTTCTTGAAAAATATACTTCATGGATGACTGTAAATATTGTTGCGGGGCCGGGCGTCGGCCGTGAGCCTGACCGCCAGATGGAGCAGCAGAGTCGGCTCATCCGATTGCCTGGAATTTAGATCGTACTTCTTCGGAAAAAACTCTGGAAAAGTACGGGTCCCTTTTTGGACCGAAGTTCGCCAATAGACAGACCACGTGGGGTAGGGTCGATTGCCAATTTCAATTTACCTAAATACCCACGTGGTCCAACCTACCAGGGAAATTCACCCTCGACAGCTCCCGTACGGAACGAGCCGCTTGGCGTACTCGTTCCGTGTGCGTTCCGAGCGGTTTGATCGCCGAGATCCATCGGTCCCAAATATCCCGTTACAACGGCAACGGCCTGGCTAATTTTCCAACACGCAACATGTGAAGCCAATGAAAGAATAGACGCGAACGAACTGAAACATTCAACAATCGGGGTATATATTCACAATTGGGGATGAGGGGAGCACATAAGGGCAGAGCTAAACCGAATATTAATAAGCACGTATGTACAGCAAATCACTTAACAATTCACTAGTTACTATACTGGCGCCACAAACACACATACGCACACACCCAAAGAATCGGACCAAAAATGGTCTTTATTAAGGCCTCCAGCTCAGATGGAAAGGACGAGCTGAAGACCAGATTCTGCCTCGGACCTGTCCACCTCGTGTGGTCTTCGAGCTGTTCGGACCGGGCACCAGCGAGGGCGAGCTGAATCCAACCACCGTGAGCCGCGATCAGCTTCCCGAGCTCCGGTGGATCCCCTCGCACTCCGGAACACGCGCTGGTGAGACGAGGCGCCGATCCTTCCCAATCCGCTGCGGAGATTCCCCCAAAGAACCACCAGCCACCTTCCGAACAACCACCAACAAAGAACAAGAACCCAGGAGAGCCAGAACCACCAACCAAGAAGAGCAAAAGAACTGAACCAGAACAAAGCGAACAAGACCCACGAACAAGGACCAATTTCTGTCTCTCTCTTCCCTTCTTATCCCTCTCGGGCGCAGCTCACTTCCGGCGTGACTCGTTCGCCGTTGCTGGGGGCTGTCGCATCCCATTTCCTGGAATCCCCAAGCAAGCTGATTCATGTCCATATTAGGGAATGGAATTCAGTTCGCTCAGCATTGGGTGGGGGCTGTCGCATCCCATTTCTTGGCGTCCCCAAGTGGGCCGATTCATGTCCATATTCGGGAATGGAATTCAGTTCGCTCAGCATTGGGTGGGGGCTGTCGCACCCCATTTCTTGGAGTTGTTATCGTTGGTGTTGTTATTATCGTTGGTGTTGTTGTTATCATTTGTGTTATCGTTGGTGTTGTTAAATAAAAGAAAACCCTGACTATCAAAATAACTACGCAGCACATTTACACTTCATCACCCATTAGACAAGGGACGGGAAGCTATCTGTCCACATTCACTTATCGATATAACTGAGCTATAGGACCTGAATGTTGTGTGCTCATGGCTTCCAGATTCGCAACAATATGTCTTGTCACCTTTTGAGTATTCTAAGGTAGGGTGGGCCTCCACTACTGAAGGCTGCCCAGGGGCCACCACATGTCTAAATCCGGCCCTGCCAAGGAGACTGCTTCGGCAGCACCAATGATCTGCACAGAGTATGGTCCCAAACGATGGATGAATAGGTGCCTTTGTTATGACGTCATAATTGCATATGCAGAACGCTACATCTTATCAGTATGAGAATTTTAAAGTGATAATCTCAGGATATAATGGTCCACAGAAAAGACAAAATGATGACGTCATCGGTCACGTGATTCGGCAACTATATTGTTAAATTTTTTTAACACCTTTAATAATCCTCTTCTTTAAAGTGGCTGAACAGATTGAGGTGAAACTTTACACGTATGACCGCCTAACCATATGGAACAAAAAGTTAATGTATGTGATGCCATAGGTCACATGGTTTGGCAACCACATTGGATTTACCCTAAATCCTAGAAAAAAATCTTCCTCTCCAGAACGGCTGGAAAGATCGAGGGGAAACTTCAAACAAGTGTTCCCCAAGCCTTGGGTGTACAAGTTTGTTAAGGAATAATTTATAGGTCACATGGTTTGGCAGCCATATCGGATTGAAGAATAATATTAAATGTTTTCTCTGGACACACTTAATCAATCGACATGAAACTTCAAAATTATGATGTAATAGTGATGGGGAATAAATGTTTCAAATTTCAACTTGATCGGGTGCATGGTCTGGCAGCCAGAATTATTTTACTTTTCTTGATCTGGGTTCTTTTTGATGATTGTTTTTTTTTTTGGTTTGTTTCTTTTTTGAATAAGGCTCACTTGGATATATGCCTGGATTTGTTTGAGGGAAGAGGAGCAGCAGCCGAAACCCGAATCCGATCCAGTTTCCTCCTGATGAATTCACCTTTGCTTTTTGCTTGTTTGTGTTCCTTCTGATTACTCCAATGCAGGACTGTACCGATTTGGTCTTTCTTTTGATTTGAATTGAATTTATTTTAATCACATTCTGAATTCAATTGAATTATAATAAACATCATTGGTCAGGGTCAGGTGTCCGATCAAAGCTGGGTCGCATCAAATCGGGACGTCTTGATACACGGTCATCACTGGCAAAGTTATAAAGTGGCAGTTCTAGTTATGTGTCTTAATAATTAATTAGGGAACACACCAGTACACAAACGCTATACAAAATACACCACACAAAACAAGTCCTGGCGATGCTCTGCAATCTCGAATTGATATTTTTTTCTTATTCGTTGTGTTCCAAGTTTGAACAAGATCATTGAATGCATGTCCGAGAAATGGTTGAGGACATGTTCAACATTTGGTGTTTTACAATTGAAATGGCTGCCAGTCAGCCATCTTGGATCTGATTTCGAAAAAAATAACGTGCATATGTAAGAAGAAGGAGGAACACAGGGTGACGTACAAGAGTGGAGGAAAGTGCACACAGGTGGATTACATCTTAAGCAGGAGATGCAACTTGAAAGAGATTAGAGACTGTAAGGTGGTGGCAGGGGAGAGTGTAGCTCGACAACATCAATTGGTGGTCTGGAGGATGACTTTGGATGTGAGGTTGAGGAAGAGAGTGAGGGCTGAACCAAGGACCAGATGGTGGAAGCTGAAGGAGGAAGACTGTTGCGTGGAATTTAGGGAAGAGGCGAGACAGGTGTTGGATGGTGGTAAAGATGGGTGGGATGATTGGGCAACGACAGCAGAAGTGGTGAGGGAGATAGCTTGGAAGGTACTTGGTGTGACATCTGGACAGAGGAAGGAAGATAAGGAGACTTGGTGGTGGAACGAGGAAGTACAGGAAAGTATAAGGAAGAAGGGGTTGGCGAAAAAGAAGTGGGATAGTCAGAGAGATGAAGAAAGTAGGCAGGAGTACAAGGAGAGGTGGCGAAAGGCAAAAAGAGAGGTGGCAAAAGCCAAGGAAAAGGCATATGACGAGCTGTATGAGAAGTTGGATACAAAAGAAGGGGAAAAGGATTTATACCGATTGGCAAGACAGAGGGACCGAGCTGGGAAGGATGTGCTGCAGGTGAGGGTAATAAAGGACGAAAATGGGAATGTGCTGACGAGCGAGGAGAGTGTGTTGAGAAGGTGGATGGAGTACTTTGAGTAGCTGATGAATGAAGAAAATGAGAGAGAGAAGGTTGGAAGAGGTGGAGATAGTGAATCAGGAAGTGGGGTGGATCAGTAAGGATGAAGTGAGGACTGCTATGAAGAGGATGAAAAATGGAAATGCGGTTGGCCCAGATGACATACCAGTGGAGGCATGGAAGTGCTTAGGAGAAATGGCAGAGGAGTTTTTAACCAGATTGTTTAATAAAATCTTGGAAAGTGAGAGGATGCCGGAGGAGTGGAGATTAAGTGTACTGGTTCCGATTTTCAAGAATAAGGGTGATGTGCAGAGCTGTGGAAATTACAGAGGGATTAAGTTGTTAAGCCACACCATGAAGTTGTGGGAAAGAGTAGTGGAAGCTAGGTTGAGAGGAGAGGTGACGATTTGTGAGCAGCAATATGGATTTATGCCAGGAAAGAGCACCACTGATGTGATGTTTGCTTTGAGAATGTTGATGGAGAAGTATAGGGAAGGCCAGAAGGAGTTACATTGTGTGTTTGTGGATTCAGAGAAAGCTTATGATAGGGTGCCAAGAGAGGAGTTGTGGCATTGTATGAGGAAGTTGCGAGTGGTGGAGAAGTATGTGAGGATCGTGCAGGATATGTATGAGGACGGTGTGACAGCGGTGAGGTGTGCGGTAGGAATGACGGACCGGTTTAAGGTAAAAGTGGGATTGAACCAAGGATCGACTCTGAGCCCTTTCCTATTTGCAATGGTGATGGACAGGATGACGGACGAGATCAGACTGGAGTCTCCATGGACTATGATGTTCGCGGATGACATCATGATCTGTAGGGAGAGTAGAGAGCAGGCTGAGGCGAGCCTCGAGAGGTGGATGTACGCACTGGAGAAAAGGGGAATGATAGTCAGTAGGAATAAGATGGAGTACATGTGCGTAAATGAGAGGGAGGGTGGTGGTATGGTGCGGTTGCAAGGAGTTGAGGTGTGGAAGGTGGATGGGTTTAAATACTTGGGATCATCTGTCCAAAGTAACGGAGAGTGTTTGGAGAGAAGTGAAAAAGAGAGTGCAGGCAGGATGGAGTGGGTGGAGAAGAGTTGCAGGAGTGATTTGTGACAGAAGGGTAGCTGTAAGAGTGAAGGGGAAAGTATATAAGATGGTAGTGAGACCAGCTAAGTTGTATGGTTTGGAGGCGGTGGTGCTGACAAAAAGACAAGAAGTGGAGCTGGAGGTGGCAGATTTAAAGATGCTGCGATTCTCGTTGGGAGTGACGAGGATGGACAGGATAAGGAATGAGTATATTAGAGGGACAGCGCAGGTAGGACGGTTTGGAGACAAAGTGAGAGAGGCGAGATTGAGATGGTTTGGACATGTGCACAGGAGGGAAGTGGAGTATATCGGGAAAAGGATGCTGTGAATGGAGCCACCAGGTAGGAGGAAAAGACGAAGGCCAAAGAAGAGGTTCATGAATGTGGTGAGGGCAGACATGCGGGTGGTTGGAGTATCAATGGAAGATGTGGAGGATAGAGCGAAATGGAGCCGGTTGATCCGCTGTGGCGACCCCTCACCGAAGGAAGAAGAAGAAGAAGAAGAAGAAGAAGAAGAAGAAGAAGAAGAAGAAGAAGAAGGCTATCATTCATTATCTGTTTGCCTCATTTGAACAACTTGGTAAATGCTTGTCCGAGAAATGGTTGAGGAGGTGTTCGACACCGGGTTTTTGTTTTTTTACACTTTGAGAATAGTTATACAAAAAAGTGGTGATGAACTTTTTAAAATCATTGATGTTTTAGACAAAGTTCCTTGGACTTACAAATTGTATGATTTAAAATACACCCGTGCGGGAGTGACGGTCATCTCTGCGAGAAAATATATAGCCTCCTGAAGGTAGGGCAGTTTTTGCAAACTTTGAAGTCACGTGACGCGAAAACGAAAGCGAAATTCGAAAATCCGTCCTTACCAAATTTAGATATTGTCCCATCGATTCATATGCTACAATCAAATTCAAGATCGCTTGAGAAATGTAGGAAGAGATAGATTTTGAAAATCGTCATTTTCGCATTTTTTGCCAACTTTGAAGTCACGTGACGCGAAAACGAAAGTCAAATTCGAAAATCCGTCCTGACCAAATTTAAATATTGTCCCATAGATTCATATGCTGCAATCAAATTCAAGATCGCTTGAGAAATGTAGGAAGAGATAGATTTTGAAAATCGTCATTTTCGCATTTTTTGCCAACCTTGAAGTCATGTGACACAAAAACGAAAGCGAATATCGAAAATCCGGCCTGAGAAAAATTTAGATATTGTCCCATAGATTCATTTGCTACAATCAAATTCAAGATCGCTTGAGAAATGGCAGAGGAGATAGAATTTGAAAATCGTCATTTTCGCAACTTCAAAGGCCTCGTGACCTTGACCTTCAGTGACCATGAAAGTCAGACCATGGTGTACGTCTCATCGACCTCTATCAGGATCACTAATGACCATATCTCCCACTTCAACTTCATTGTGAACGGACGGACGGACGGATCGAAGGATATAGACACCCATATTTAGGTCATCTCTTCAAGCATGACCGAATAATATGGGTGTAGATGTCCTTCGATCCGTCGGTCCGTTGCGAAAATGACGATTTTCAAATTCTATCTCCTCTGCCATTTCTCAAGCGATCTTGAATTTGATTGTGGCATATAAATCTATGGGACAATATCTAAATTTGGTCGGGCCGGATTTTCAATATTCACTTTCATTTTCGTGTCACGTGACTTCAAAGTTGGCAAAAACTGCCCTACCTTCAGGAGGCTATATATTTTCTCACAGAGATGACCATCACTCCCGCACGGGGGTAATTTTTTTCGGTCATGTTCGAAGAGATGACCTAAAAAGGAGAAGAAATCTTGGGTTAATTTTATTCACAGGAAGGAGAAGAAATTTTGGGTTAATTTTATTCACAGGAACTTCAGAAAACAAAACTAAGCATATGATGCCCTTGAAAGCAAAAGGTTGGCACTTCACAATCCTCCACTATACTCTGCTGTGGACACTCAAGGACCAAGTCCAGGGTGTATAGCAGGTGGCATCTGCTTTTCCTAATCCTAAACCAAGACCAAAGCAAATTATACCCTTGACAGAAATTGGATGGCACTTCACTCCCCTCCATGACACACTCGGATGCGTCCGCCGATCTCGGATGCATCCGCCGAGTAGTAGTAGTGGACACTAGGGAACCAAGTTGGGGAGTGTAATCGGTGGTGTATTCTTTGGTCTTGATTATTGTAAGTTAAACTCAACCCAAACCCTCACATTTAAGCACCAAACTTGTAATTCTAAGGAACATTCAAACCTCATCCCTAACCCTTGCATTTACATCCCATCCATTTCCCTCAAAGTCAAATTCCTTTGATCGCTTTGTAGTAGAAAAGATCGAGGATTTGGATGGGGGACGAGAAGAGGTGGTGGTAAACAGCTATTTTGAAGGCCTAGAGGGAAGAATGGGATTGAAGAGAGTGTGGGAGTTTATTCCAAAGGTGGGGAAAAAGAGGAATGAAAGAGTGAAGGTGAGCAGTGATTCATGATTTTGGTAGTTTTACCAGAAAGGGGTTGCTGGTGGACCTTGAGCGTCCTGCGGAAATATTGGGGGGGGGGGGGAACATATCGCAAACAGAGCAGGGGGGCGAGACCGGAGAGGAGGCGCGGTAGAAGAGACAAAGACCACCGACTTGCCCTCAGTGAGAGGCCCAACGACTCAGCCTCATCGCAGGAGATGCCAATGTTCTGAAATGCCTTGGTTTCCACAGCGTAAAGCCGAGAAAGGTGGGAGGCAGGAGCACCAGCCCAGAGGGAAGAGCAGTACTCCATCAGGCTGTGGATGAAAGCTTTGTATGTGATCAGGAGCTCAGGTGGGCCAAGGACGGACTTTGCACGACGGAGGATTCCCAGTCGGCGACTGGCTTTGGAGGCCAGGTTGGAAATGTGGCTTTCCCAGGAAAGATCACGGCAGATAGTGAGACCCAGGAGCTTGAAAGAAAGGACTTCTTCCAGAGAATTGTTGAGAAAGTGGATGGGGGCGGGGGCGTCAAAACGGTCCTTTCGGAGAGACATAGTGAGAGTGTGAGATTTGTCCGGATTGAAAGACATGTTCCATGTGTTGGACCAGTTTGTGATTTTATCGAGATCTGCAGTGAGCGAAGAAGCTGCTGCTTGCTGGTCTGAGAGATGACAGATGGTACGCAGAGGGTGGAGTCATCAGTAAAGAGATAAAGAGATTTTCCAGAGAGTCAAAGAGATCATTGATGAAGACCAGAAAAAGAACAGGGCCCAGAACGCTACCTTGAGGAACTCCAGCCTGGGCAGGAAGAGGGGATGAAAGAACTCCATTTCGGGCCACACGTTGAAGGCGGCAGGAAAGGAAGTCTGCAAGCCATGAGTGGAGATGACCTTGGATACCATAGTAAGAGAGTTTGGTGAGTAGGGCAGAATGCCAGACCATGTCAAAAGCACACGATATGTCTCGGGATATGGCTCTGATTTCATGTCCGTCATTGAGGACCTCCGTCCATTGCTGGGAGAGCAGAAGCAGCATATCTAGGGTCGAGTGACCTGGTCTAATACCAAATTGATGATCAGAAATCAGGCCATTGGAGAAGAGGAAGGATTCAATGTCTGAAGCGATGATGGATTCCATAACCTTGCTGATGATTGGAAGAAGGCTGATTGGTCTGTAGTTGCAGGATCTGTTTTTGCACCTTTTTTATGCAGGGCAGTAATGTTTGCTGAATTCCAAGCAGATGGCAGATGACCTTGAGCAAATAAGAGCGTGAATAAAACAGAGAGAGGGTGAGCAAGAGCAGAAGAGCAGGTTTTTTGGACACGTGGGCTGATGCCTTCTGGACCGGTTGCAGAATCTGAGTCGAGGTTTGACAGAAAGCTCTCCACCTTGTCAGGAGAAAAGGACGCAGAGTCCATGGACAGTTGGGTGCGACTGGGTAAGTTGGCTACAGAAAGCGATGGGTTTCGGGCCACACGTTGAAGGCGGCAGGAAAGGAAGTCTGCAAGCCATGAGTGGAGATGACCTTGGATACCATAGTAAGAGAGTTTGGTGAGTAGGGCAGAATGCCAGACCATGTCAAAAGCACACGATATGTCTCGGGATATGGCTCTGATTTCATGTCCGTCATTGAGGACCTCCGTCCATTGCTGGGAGAGCAGAAGCAGCATATTCAATTCAAGGATTCAATGTCTGAAGCGATGATGGATTCCATAACCTTGCTGATGATTGGAAGAAGGCTGATTGGTCTGTAGTTGCAGGATCTGTTTTTGCACCTTTTTTATGCAGGGCAGTAATGTTTGCTGAATTCCAAGCAGATGGCAGATGACCTTGAGCAAATAAGAGCGTGAATAAAACAGAGAGAGGGTGAGCAAGAACAGAAGAGCAGGTTTTTTGGACACGTGGGCTGATGCCTTCTGGACCGGTTGCAGAATCTGAGTCGAGGTTTGACAGAAAGCTCTCCACCTTGTCAGGAGAAAAGGACGCAGAGTCCATGGACAGTTGGGTGCGACTGGGTAAGTTGGCTACAGAAAGCGATGGGTTTTGGACACAAGATGTCGATGCAAACACCGACTTTAGGCATTCAGCCTTTTCACGTGCGGTATAAGCAGTGCGGGCATTTGAGGTGAGGGAGGGGATGAAGGGGGAGCATATACCAAAAACAGATTGGATTGGATGCCACCATGTTTTTGAGGAGGGAGAGAGGTTTGAGAGTTCAGACTTGAGCTCAGAAAGATGTTATTTTCTGTCTCTCCTGAGGGTAGATTCACACTTGTTCTAAGCTTTATTGAAGGAACTGAGATTACCCTCCCTCAGTTGGGTTTGCTTTCCATGAGGCAAAGGCAAGTTGTTTCAGGACAACTGCCTCGCCACAAGCTTCAGTGAACCAAGGACAGGAGAAAGGGTTGGACGACGGAAGATGAGAGGGGATAAATCTGTGCATGAGGGGGAGCAAGTTTCTTTGAAAGAATTCCCAGGATGAGTTGATGTTGGAGAAAGTAGCGATGGGAGACCAGTCTAGAAGTTTCATGGCTGCTTGGAGACCCTGCCCGTCGGCTTCAGTAAAATGCCAGACTCGACGGCGGTGAGGTGGTTCTCTGATAATAGCCAGAGAGATGTCCACTTTGACAAGGACGTAGTCAGAAGAACCGATTGGAGCGGAAAAAGAACAGCAGATATTTTCTGGGAAATTTGTCAAAATCAGATCCAGAAGAGATGGAGTACCATTGATTGAGATCCTGGTTGGGAAATTGACTGATTGAGTCAGTCCCAATGAGTCGCAGAAAGCTTTTGCTGAAGTGCCATGACAGGTGAGAGAGGTACCCACACCTAGCCAACTGGCATGATGACAATTGAAGTCGCCACATATGAGGAAGAGAGAGGTTGGATGAGAAGATATAAGTTGGTCCATGTTTTCGGATAGTGAGGTGTAAATGGAGTTTACACTGTTTAGTGGACGGTGCAGTATACATTTAAACACGAGGTGGGAGTGGAGGGGAAGCCGTTGCCAGAGGTATTCCTGGAGGTGTGGGGAAGTGAGGACAGTGCATGCAGAGTGAGGAATAGAGTCTTTGATGAAGAGAGCAACTCTTCCACCAGGATGAGGCTCAGGTCTGTCATACCAGAGGAGGGAGTTATCAGGGAGAGATACTTTGGAGTCAGAGACGTCTTGAGGGAGGAAAGTTTCTGTTATGCAGATTATGTCTGGTTTGTCAGTGGCAACCTGCATGAAAAGATCTGTAAGGCTTGAGCGAAGACCCCAGATATTTGAGGTCCACACTGTTCATAAAGAATGAGGGGAGGAGGCTTTGGGTGCAGGGGATGGGAGGGGAGGAGAAGGGTAGAACAAGGGAGGAGGGCGGGGGGAGTACTGAGAGTTGTTGAAAGAGTGTGGGGGATTGCAGAATAGCTCGGGAAGGGGCCGGATGAGGAGGAGAAATGGCTCTGTGGTGCTGGGGAGAGGGGGGCAAGAGAGGGGACAGAGGCAGTTGAGGATTTGGGGAGGTGAAGTGATGAGATGGAAGTGAGAGGGCAGGGGGAGGAGGCAGCTTTGTGGGTGAGAGGGGGGCAACTTTGAGAAGGTGAGTGAGGAGGGTGAATGGTGGGAGAAGGGTGAGTGGGGAGAGTTGAGGGAGAAAGGTGAGGCGGGAGTTTTTGAGAAAGGTGTGAGGGAGGTTTGGAGGGAGAAGAGTGTGATTGTTGCTTTGAGAGGAAGGGGTAAGGTGGGTGAGTTGGCACTGAAGTTGGAAAAAAAAATAATGGTTGATGGAAAGTGAACATTCATTGCAAAGTGGGGTTTTTTTAAATTTTTAGGTCAGAGATGTGATTGAAGACATTTCTTGATGGATGCAATGAAGGTGAATTAAGAGAATGGAGAGAAGAAACGCTGTAACAGTTGGATTTTTTGGCAAGGTATGAAGTGAAAGTCGAATTGATTGCAGTCTGTTGAAATAGTAGAAGAGTAGTGCATTATGATCCCGTAATGAGTACCACACATGTGAAAGAGGAAGATGAAGCATTATAAGAGATCGTTTTTATTATTATTATTATTATTATTATTATTTCTTGAGAGAGTTTATCAGATTAGGTCATATAAAGGTTGTAGAAAAAATCATGAGGTGAGTGGTGAATTTGGATCGGTAAACACAGGGGGTGGAAACAGATCACGTGGTTATGGGAGAAGAACGTGGCTATGGGAGGTGTATCGTCAAAAGTGAATTTATTTATTTTAAATAAGGATTGCATAACATTCGGAAAAGGGAAGGTTGATACAAAATTGTGGAGGTGTTTGGTGAATTTGGAACTGTAAATGCAGAGTGAAGCTGCTGGGTCGATGAAAAGTATCAGGAAGAGGGTGGAGAGAGACACGTGGTTACAGGAGGTGTATCGATCGATAAGATACAAGGAAGATTATTATTTTTTGATGTATTTTTGAAGAATAGGTAAGATTCATGAATAGAAGGTTGTAGAAAGAAATCGTGAAGGTAATGGGAATTATTTATTCTTCTTTTTCTCACAGTTCAATAATAATACAAGGTAAATAAGTCTATGAGGTATGATATTCACTCAAAAATTCATCTCAAATCCAGAACCCTAACCCATCCCTAACCCAAACTCTAACCCTCACATTTAAAATTTCAACCCCATCCCTCACCCTGACATTCAAGCCCCAATCCCTAATCCTCACATCCAAAACCCCAACCCCATCCCCCAATTTTTTTGGTGTTTGCATGATATATCTCACATAGTATCTGTGGATCATCACGGAAGAACCACATCCCAAACCCATCCCTAACCCCCTCACATCCATAACCCCAACCCCATCCCCCAAATATTTTGGGTTTCTGTGATAGATCTCACATAGTATAACTGTGGACAATCAAGGAAGAACCCCAATCCAATCTCTAACCCATCCCTAACTCTCACATCCAGAACCCCAACCCCATCCCCCAAATTTTGGGGTTTCTATGATAGATCTCACATTGTATAAATGTGGAGCATCAGGGAAAAAGTCCTTTTTCCAATTTTGAGAAATTCTCTGGATTTCCATGGTAGATTTCATGTGGTATAACTGTGGATCATCAGGAAAATATCCCTTTTTCCAATTTTCCAAAACTTGTGGGTCTCCAAGGTAAAATTCATATTCTGGCTCATCAAGGTACAACTTGTTCTGTGGGTCTTCAATATAGGTCTTACAATAACAACCATCAAGGTAGAACTCCTTTTCAGGATTTTGTGGGTCTCCAAGGTAGAACTGTTTGGCTGGGTCATCAAGGTAAAACTCGTTCTACAAGTCTCCCAAGTATATCTCCAAATCCAGGTATTGGTCGCTCACAAGGTCTTCAATCAAATCAATGAACTCTCTTCTCATTTTATGAAGAAGCTTGTTCTCCAATTGTATTTAAATTTCCTGTGAGAGAAAATAATAACGAATTAACTAATTAATTCAGTTAATTTAACGCAAGATAATTATAGGCTTAAACTCTGAAAACATTAAAAGAAAATCTTACCTCCATAGATAAGAGGTTTGAGTTTAGTTCATCAATTTGAAGGTTTACATCCACACAGGAAGTAAGTTGCCAAGGAACTCCAGTCATCCCACTCAAGCTCAGCACAGTAATCCATCTACACGAATAAATGTGTGTGTGTGTGTGTGTGTGTGTGTGTGTGTGTGTGTGTGTGTGTGTGTGTGTGTGTGTGTGTGTGTGTGTGTGTGTGTGTGTGTGTGTGTGTGTGTGTGTGTGTGTGTGTCCTCCAAAACCATGAAACCTATAGGGGCCCCAAACTTTGCATACATACTAAGATAACTCCAAGGAAGTGCATGAGTGTAAATTGGGTGTTTTGCGAGTTCATTGTTATTCTTCTTCTTGGTGTTTATTTAAACACCCTTTTGTAGATAATTAATGGCCTCATTTAATTATCTTTTATCAAGGCATCATCCTTGGTCAGCCCTCTGTCAGTTTGCTGGGGTCTTAATTCGCTATTTTATTCTGCCGATTCAAGCATGCCTTGAGTTGGAGACGCGATGCACTCTCCCAGACTAATTAAAATATATAAACGGAATATTATATCCAATTTGAGAATCGGATCTTATGGACTTAATAAGTGTCAAAATCTGGAGTGAAATCTGGAAATTAAAAAAAATTAGCAATTATTTTTTGTTACAACTCAGTGTATTTAGTTAAGCAAAGCATGAAGCTTAATTTTTTTTCTACTGTTTGGACAATTATATTTCGTGAAGAAAAGCTCAAGGCATGTGCAGAAAGTATAACTTCATTGAGCTCAACATCGTGCTCTCTAACCTCTTTTGCAAGCATTGATGATACAATACACAGGGGTCCTCATTGTTTGGCAATTATGAACGCAGTTTGCTTTTTCACCATTTTGTGTGATCTGTTTCCATTACAAAATATCATGGAGTATGTTAGTACTCCATATGGAGCGATGATATGGGGAAAAAGGCTGACCAGTCAAATGTGTACACAATGATGCACTCATTAACTCTTATAATAGTGAAGTCATGAGCATTTAAATTCCATATGTTCTATATATTACTAAAACTCTCATCTTTTATGTCTGTTGGGTGGTCGCTAGACTACCGTTATTCTCAGGTTTTCCGTCTCTGTATGTCATGGACAGCTCTAGAGGTCAGAGGAGTCAACCGATTTTGATGAAACTTGACTGGTAGGTTCATACCCGGATCTAGTTGTATGCTTTTGAGCACCGTTGCTATGGACGCCACCGTTGCCTAGCAACGGGACTTTGAATAAAATCCGAAAATATTTATGCATATATTTTTCGAAAATCAAAAATCGGCTTCCGCCCTTTTATGCGCACTATAATCAAACTCTGTCAAAAATTTTCAGCCTGATCCGTCAAAAACTGACGTATGCAATTATATAGCGACCACATGTCGCCTACTGGCTTGTATGTATGGATGTATGTTCCCAAAATACAGCCAAAACTGTATTTTGGGAACATACATGATAGTGCAAAAAATTGGCCCATTTTACTCACCATTCTCCTGCAGTGTGCACTGTCAAGTTTCGTTCAAATCGGGCAACGAAAAAAAATATTTAAAAATCAATTCCTGATTTAGCCATGTACTTTTCAGGATTATTTGATCAATGCAAACAACCTCAGTGGTTGAGTTCGCTGGAGCTATCTTTTTTTTTTTTTCATCAACCACTGTCACAACGGGAACCCAACGGGTTCCAGTAACTTATATTCTCGAGTGTTTTCTGAACTACCAAGACTTAAAAAGATGATAAAATACATCGCTAAAGTACCACATCGAGAGATCACTAAAACACCAATTTGTACTTCTTCTGCTGTAGTTATTCCCCTCTAAAAACAATGTAAAACTGTAGCCTGACGTACCTCAATAACTGCTGAAGCCATGATGGTGATTGCAATGTGAGGAAGTAACTTTGTCTCTGGGCTAGTGCACACAACACAAAATTTAAAAAATATATAAAACATTAATCGTTTTATTACGAAAATAAATCGAACGTATATGTGGACTCAACCAAACCAAGCCGGGATCATGGGAGGGTGGGGGATGGAGTGGACAGAACCATTCCAAAAGTGATACATATCCAAACCATCCCCCAAATCAACTGAAACAAGTATGAAAACAATTTAATAACATATATGGATTTAATCCTTAACAAAATCCTCTTCTGGTTTATCATCACGATCTTTTCACAATGTTCCATTACAATCACACAACAAAAGTAAAATTTCAAAAGATATCCTGATGGTATTCCATAAGAGGATTGCGGTGTCGTGTCATGGCATCATCATGTGGTGTCATTCTTCATTGTTGTTGTTCTTCATCCATCACAATCCCACAACAAAAGTAAGACATCATGATGGTAATCCATGAGGATTGTGGTGTCGTATTGTGGAACCATAATGTGGTGTCATTCCTACTTTGTTTGGTTGTGTTTTGAGATTTCATCCCTCTATGTTTACATCTTTTTTTAATGGTGTTTTTTTTTTCTTGTACAGAAAATGTATTGCACATTGTTTAGGCATGTTATCTTTTCACAAGCTTAGTTTATACATCGGAATCTGGCAGTTGCATTTACAACCTCTGTTGTTAGTTTCTTTAGACTTCTTCACTCGCACAAGCTAAAATTTCCCCAGACTATCCCCTATTTAATGCTTGTAACGGGCGAGCAAGATGGACGAGAGATAACCACACACACCTCTGATCCGTGTGGCGTTGGTTCAAATCCTGGCCCAGCTATAAACTGTCATCCTGGTGGTTCACAGGCAGGATAATTCAGCAATGAGTGTGCCGTTCCTTGGATAGTCGTAACATTGGGCGTCCTGTCTGCTGGCATTAGTTGGTGGATGTTAAAGATCCTATGGTGTCCTTCACGAAGAGTCGGCTAGCTCTCACTTGGACCCTGAACAAATTCCAGATTCATGCTCTTGCCTGCAGAGGGCGTTGCACCTTGATGGAGCTGTACCCCCTAGCCAATGATGCCAATCACAACCATGTGAAGCATATGAAAGAAGAATGCTGCTAACAATTTCCTCACAAAAGGTTTTTATATTGCAGTATAGTGATTAATAGTCGTCTAGTGGTGAAGTATATATAAAGACTTGTGGCATTGCTCTCATTGATGTGGGTTTTAATTCCCATGGTTGCTCAGCAGAAATTTCAGTGCACTACATCAGAGTAGCAACGCATCCAGGAGGGGTCCTTAGCCACGGTAATGGTCACAAACTGTTCTGAGCATCCTGATGCCATGTCAAGAGTATGCACTTCCTGCACCATCTCATCACAACCATGATCGTCTTCTTTTTTCGTATAGAGAACAAGGCTTCTGGGCTGCATCATTGACTAGGGGGCGCAACTGTACCACTGATGCAATGCCCGCTATAGTTGTAATTGTTCAAACAGGGCGCCCGAGATACAGTTGCTCGTGTGCTCTTCGCGAAGGACACCGTGGGATCTCGAACATCCACCGACTAATACCAGCAGACGGGATACCCACTTTAACATCCATCCGAGGGACGGCACACTCGTTGATGAATCACCATGCCTGTGAAACACCGGGATGACATTTTAAATCTGGGTCAGGATTCGAACCCAGGCTAGACAGCTTTTTAGTGTGTGCACCTCGAGGGCCTACTTGGCCATCCTGTTAGCCTTACTACCATATTGATAGACAATGACACTTCACTGAGGAATGGAATTATGAAACAGATTATACACAAAAGGGATTGTGCATTATTTAGGCATGTTATATTTTCATCAGCTTAGTTTATACATCGGAATCTGCCAATTGCCTTATATTAATACAGGTTATGTTGGTTTCTTTAGGCTTCTTCACTCGCACCAGCTAGAGTTTCCCCAGGCTATATTATCTCCAACGACTGTCATTAAAATAAATTAGTTTCATTGCATGCTTGTAAAAGATACACATCAATATGTGGGAGTCATGTTTCCTGAAAAAAATAGCTGGAAGATAAGTTAGAAGGAGAAAAAAAAGAAGAAAAATTCGCAGAACAATGTTGCTGGGTAACGCTGGCTTTCCATGATGTTGGCTTTGCATTCCGGAAACACCATTGGGTGAATGTTGTCTGATATCCTCGTGATTCTTAAAAAGACTTTATATGTCGCGTGCAAGCAAGAAATGAGGAAAGATAAAAGGTGAGGTGAAACAGAAATGACACCAGAAGGAAGTTGGGGAGAACAGTTGGAAATAACAGGAGGGGTAGATTAAGAGGGAAAAGAAAGGCAAAGAGAGCGAGAGATGAAAAAGAGTATTGGAATGGGGGTGCAAGAGAGAAAAAGGGAGGACAAGGTGGGGATAGTGGATGGTTTGGGGTTGTTGGGGGGTATTGAGAGTCAAAAGTGATGGTGGAGAAAGTTTGTGGGGAATGTGGAGCAAAAACGGGCTTTTCATTCGCAGGTGTTAGTTGTACTTTATCCGACGTCTGTTGTTTCCAGTGCTCCCTTTGAGAGCACGACAGCATTGCTTAACTACAGCTGGATAAGATATTACTGTCAATACCTTAAGAAATGTGATGTTGTTTATTCAAAACGAGTCTTTAAGCTTGCAGGAATGCTCCTGGTGGAATTCTTGCAACTCCATTGACCCCAGAACACATGGCACTCCAAGATCAGCACAGTGATGTACAGTTCTATTTGATTAGGAATCCATTCCACAGGGTGTCGTTTTTTTGTGTTTTTGCTTCTTCCCTCTCACTTGCTCCAAATAGCTTGCATGATCACTGCCTGCTGTGACATGCACTGGTTAAAGCATTGGTGTCAGTCTTGGTTCAGAGATCATGTAGTGTGACAACAGGCTGGTTTCACATTTATAACACAGGGAGTGGAAATCCTGCTAATTTGGTGCCACAGTGTCTCCAGGCCACAATCCTGTGCCAAAGTAAACCTGTGTGCCATGGCTACCTCTACCATCTGGTAAACTTGCTGGTTTGCACAGTGTATTGACTTAAGTTGCCTTATCAGGTAAATCGGGCCATTCTGAAGTTGCATCGATGCCACCCATGCTGACTTGTCACACCTTGAGCAAAAGTGAAATTGCACTTCATTCTCAGCATCCAGCCAAGGGGTAAGCTCGGGCTATTCTGTGACCTCAACACTATTTTAGGCACCATTGCTGCTTTCTTTCCCGATTCACTGGCTGAAGAAGCACGTCTAATTCTGTGGCTCCTAAAATATTGAGGCATTGCCATGGTAATTTGATCTGAAGTTAAGGCGTGAGCAGGGATGTTCACTTCTATTGACTCGCTGTTTGTATAAGCCTGGTGTTGGCTTAACGGTTAAGGTGATTACATTAAGATCTTGGGGTTTTGAGTTCAAGCCCTTGTTCGGCCGTTAAATAACACTAGGTGGGTTGATTTAGCCTGTCATTCTTCTGAGGTTGGCAAAATGAGTACCACTTTATGGGAAATAGGGGGACACTGCATCAGTGGCACAGCTGCGTTCCCAGAAATGGTGAAACCAGTAACCCCAGGCTGCATACGAAATAATAATAAAATGTATGTATGATTTTAGGAAAAATGAAGGCCACTGATAAAGAATTATGGTCTCCAAAACTGCTGTCATCCATATGCTCATTGTCACATAATGGGCTAAAGTAGTACCATATGGTGGTAGCCAGTATTACCCGTCATCTTTCTTTCAACCAGTACCTCTATCCATCCATCCATTGGGACCATACTCTGCACAGAGTGTCGGTGCTGCCGCAGCAGTCTCCTGGGCTATTGGGCACAATCCTGGACAGGTCGCCACTCCAGCGCAGGATACTCAAATGGCTCAATCATCCCAGCAAGCTGGTACTCATTTTGCTGACCTCAGAAGAATGACAGGCTGAGTCAACCCCACCTGGTATTAATTCAACAGCCAAGCAGGATTTGAACTCAGATCCCAAGCCCACCACCTTAATCATTAGGCCAATACCAGGCAGAGTACCTCTATAAAGTACTGGATGTACAATTAGAATGCCAATTTGTCTATAAAATACATACAATCAGAATGTGACGACTTCTATAAAGTATGTACGGTAAAACCACACAAGCACCACAAAAAAACAAGTCCTGGTTAACTACTCTCCGAGGAAAAGTCCCCTGCCTACTGTTTTAACTCTCCTCTTCTTTACTCTCAGGCTATGGCCCCTGGTCCTATCACTCTCTCCTCTGTTGAATAATTCATCTTCCCTTATTTTATCTATACCTTTCATTTTCTTAAACATCGCTATCATATCTCCTCATCACCACCTCCTTTCTAGTGTATATAGCCCTGTCTCCTTCGGCCGCTGCTCAGAGCTGAGTCCAGCTAAGCCCGGATCAATCGAGTAGCCTTGTGCTGAACCCTCTCTGTGGCATCTATGTCCTTCCTGAGTTGTGGTGACCAAAACTGCACACAATATGCTAGATGTGGCCCTCACTAAATTCCTGTACAGCGTTAACACCACCTCATTTGATTTATAAATGATCCCCCTCCAAATACATCCTAATACCCCATTTGCTCTACCTGTAGCTGCCTGGCACTGTGCTGCCTCCTTACCTCCCATATCTATTACCACCCCAAGATCCTTCTCCTGTGTGACACGCTCCAAAATTACCCCTTACATCCTGTAATCTCTATTTTCATTGTTCTTTCCCATCCCCAACACCTTACACTTGCTCAGGTTAAATTCCATCTGCCAATCTTTTACCCAATCTATACAAGTATCAATACTTTCCTGTATCTGATCACCATCCTCTCTGCTATCCAGCTTACCGACAAGCTTTCTGAAATCTGCAAATTTGGAAATCCCACTCTTCACCGCACTATCCAAATCATTCATATAAATAATGAATAAGTTGATTGGGATCCAACTGTATTTTTCTAGAACTTTGTCCATTTATTACATCACTAATAAATACAACTCATCACTGTGCTGATGGGAATATTTGAGGGGAGAGTGGGAGAAAGAGGGAGGGGGAGAAGGGGGAGAGGAGGGAGAGAGAGTATGGAGGGGATGTTGAGTGAGGGAGGGGGAGAAGGGGGAGAGGAGGGAGAGAGAGTATGGAGGGGATGTTGAGGGAGGGGAGAAGGGGGAGAGGAGGGAGAGAGAGAGTATGGAGGGGATGTTGAGGGAGGGGAGAAGGGGGAGAGGAGGGAGAGAGAGTATGGAGGGGATGTTGAGTGAGGGAGGGGGAGAAGGGGGAGAGGAGGGAGAGAGAGTATGGAGAGATGTTGAGGGAGGGAGAAGGGGGAGAGGCGGGAGAGAGAGTATGGAGGGGATGTTGAGGGAGGGGAGAAGGGGGAGAGGAGGGAGAGAGAGTATGGAGGGGATGTTGAAGGAGCCAAGAAGAGGGCAGGGAGAGTGATGCCTCACCATACTTTTGGCTTCAACAAGCACTCCATGAAATGGTTGAAGAAACTTTTGAAAACGAAACATTTAATTACCTCCACCACCGAAGGTGAAGGAGGTGACGTTTTCACCCCTTTCTGTCTGCTTGGTACTTGCAAAATCGAAGATATTTCAAATATTTTGGTCAGTCGATTTTTGTTACTTGGCAAAAAAAATTAAAAACTAGAACGGGCACTCATAGAGCGCATACCTTCGCCACCACTACTTTTTTGTTCTTGATATGAGTGTGGGGAACTGGTTTCATATGAATGGTCTTATGACACAAACCACATATCTATAATGTCATGACCCCCCCCCGACTTTCGGGGGCTACGGACTAAACAACAATCAACTCACGTCGTTTTGGCGAGTCTTCACTCGCAAGCTCGGTGAATACAACGTTTCAACAAGAGAAGGTAATCTCGTTTGATGCTGGTTTCATGCAAATCGAATAAGAATTGAATGAGTTATGCCGAAAACCGCATATTTTTCAAGGGCGTGACCCCCCCCCCGACATTTTACTCCAACCGGTGACATGTGTTATGACGTCATTGTGTCAGAAGATTGGGCATTAAATTCTGAACATTTTGGTGCTGGGTTCATGTAAAGCGGACAAGAATTGACCGCGTTATGACAAAAACCGCATATTTTTCAAGGTCGTGACCCCCCTGACCTTTGACCCCTAACCGGTAACAAGAGTATGGGCGTCATTGTGTCATATTGCATATCACAAGATGAGGCGTTGAATTCTGAACATTTTGGCGTTAGTTGCATGCAAATTGAATAAAAATTGACCGTGTTATCGTAAAAAGACAATTTTGACCTTTTCGTGACCTTGACCTTGACCTTTGACCCGAACGATCCCAAAATCTAATCGAATGCTTCCTGGCTAATAACCAATCATCCCACCAAATTTCATGCAATTCGGTTTAATACTTTTTGAGTTATACGAATCACAAGATTACAAATAAATAAATAAATAAATAAATAAATACACGCCGACCAAAACATAACCTTTCGCAGAATGCCAAGGTAATAATTTGACAAGTGCTGTATGTTGATTGCCTCCGTGTGTGTGTGTGTGTGTGTGTGTGTGTGTGTGTGTGTGTGTGTGTGTGTGTGTGTGTGTGTGTGTGTGTGTGTGTGTGTGTGTGTGTGTGTGTGTGTGTGTGTGTGTGTGTGTGTGTGTGTGTGTGTGTGTGTGTGTGTCCGCTCGTCTCCAGGCCAAACCACTCAACCAATCGTTCTGAAATTTTCAGAGATTGTCACCGACCCTGCGACGGTCCCACATTGAAGTTTCGTAAAATTCGGTCGACCAAAAAGGTCTACGTAGGCCAATAGGCCAATTTGAGCAAAATTTTCTAAAATCCTCAAATTTCATCTGATTGACTTGAAATTTGAACAGTATTTGCAAATCAGGTCAGTGAATTCAACCACCTATTAATTTTGAGGTCATCTTCGGTCAAAAGGTCAATATGGGCCAGAATGTCAACCCAAAATAGGCCAAATTATTAAATTGTTTCTAAAATTGTGAATTTTTACCTGATTGACTTCAAATTTGAAGACCATTTGCATATCACGTGGATGAATTCAACCACCTATTAATTTTGAGATCAACATAGGCCAAAAGGCCAATTTGGCCCAAATAGGGCCAAATTTTCTAAAATCCTCAATTTTCATCCAATTTGAATTCTGAAGACCATTTGCATTTGAGGTTGCTGTTGCTGAGGTTGCTGTTGTTGAGGTTGCTGTACTGAAACACCCATTAACTTTGAGGTCAACATAGACCAAATTTCTAAAATCCTCAATTTAATCCAATTAACTTGAAAGTTGAAGAGCATATGCAGATCAGGTCACTGAATTCAACCACCTACTAATTTTGAGGTAAACATAGGCGAAAAGGTCGACGAAGGCCAAGAGGCCAATTTGGCCAAATTTTCGAAAATCCTCAATTTTCATCCAATTGACTTGAAATTTGAAGAGGATATACATTTCAAGTCACTGAATTCAATAAGCCAATTCTTTTTTTAGGTCAACATGGACCAAAAGGTCAACATAAGCCAAAAGTCAACAACTTAGGTGAGATTTCTAATAATCCTCAATTTTCATCCAATTGACTTGAAATTTGAGGAGGATTTATTCCTCCGGTCACTGAATTCAACCTGCCAATTATTTTAGAGGTCAACCTGGACCAAAAGGTCAACATAGGCCAAAGGTCAACAACTAAGGTGGTGTTTCTAAAATCTTCAATTTTCATCCGATTGACTTGAAATTTGAAGAGAATTTATATTTCAGGTCATCGAGTTCAAACAGCCAATTATTTTTGAGGTCAGCATGGAACAAAAGGTCAACATAGGCCCAATGTCAACAACTGCAGTGGTATTTCTAAAATCTTCAATTTTTATCTCACTTATTTCAAATTTGAAGAGGATTCGCATATCAGGTCACTGAATTCAACCACCAATTATAATTTTTGAGGTCAACCGAGGCCAAAAGGACAACATAGGCTGAATATCTAAAATTGTCAATTGTCATCTGATTGACTTGGGATTTGAAGAGGAGTTGCATATTTGGTCATTGAATTCAACCACCAATTATTTTTGAGGTAAAATTTGTTCTATGGCTTTTGCAAGTATCGCGCTCTGCATGACATCTTGTTTGTTTGTTTGTGTACAGGATCTCAGAAAGTTGTGGATGGATCCGGATGAAAGTTTGTGGACAGGTTGGGTGTGTGACAAGGCTGAATTGATTTGATTTTGCTGAAGATCCGGATCCGGATCCGGCTACTCAAAATTTTTATGTGATTATTCACCATTGAGAGATGTGGCTAAATCAATATATAGCACGGTATCTCAAAAAGTTGTAGACGGATTCGGACAAAACTTGGTGGACATGTTGGGTGTGCATGAAGGACGAATTAATTCAATTTTGGTGAAGATCCGAATTCGGATCTGGACACGAGAATTTTTTTTTAAGTGACCACATTTGAGAGATAGGGCCAAATACAATACACAGCATGATATTTCAAAAATGTATTGGGTCCGATATGTTCTTGCGCATCAGGCATTGCGTGGCGGAAGTATGCGCTCTACCAAGTGCCCTTATAGGTTTTATTTGTATTTATTTATGCCGGGGTAACAGGTCGTACAATGGAAGATCGTAAAAAAGGGAAAACATCGTGTACAATACAATTTCACATTTTCAGAGAGCCAGCCACCGCCTGTTGCACCGTAGAACAACACATGGTCAACACACGCAAGTGGCCTGAACTTTGTTCAAGTCAATATTCAGTATGCAGTGACAAAGCAAATATTGTAGAGTGCTCACAAAGTGACTTAAGCACACTAATGGAATACCTGGCTTGACAAGCGATTAATAATTGCCATCGATAAAACCATATGGCCGGAAACGCCCAAACAATGTCCGAATTGGACAAATGAACACTTTTCCAGCAGTCGGAACTGCTGCTAAGTTCAATTATGGAGCTTAAATTTTGCAATTCGGTTTAGTTGAAGAGATTTTCGACGTTACGGCATGTACGGAAATGAAATAAAGCCACAAATGCTGGCATCTCCAGGTGTTTATAAGCATTGCAATGTACCTCGTGATTCATAGCAATGATGAACAGGGATTGGATAATATGAGAGAGGAAAGTGAAAAAAAAACTTTATCATTAAGAAATCGTTGCAGCCTTTCTCAAGTCAAGGCATTGTTGAGCAGGCCAAAAAACATGGTGGCTTCAGAATCCAGCAAGGTAACTGAGGAAACATCTTATGACCCTATAGAGTGAGGTGGCCGAGCATGCGCCTGATAAAGGATATAATTAAATAAGGCTGTTTATTATCTTCAAAAGGGGTGTTTTAATTAACCAAAACACCCAATTTTCACTCTTGCACTTCCTTGGAGTTCTGTTAGTATGCATGCAAAGATTCAGGCTGATAAGTTTCATGGTTCTGGAGTTATGGAGGAGACACACACACACACATGCACACACCGAAACACACACACAGATATTTATTCGTATAGATTGGACCTTGACTACGTCTATTATTTTTGGATTATTGGAACATACCTTTTCGACATGTAGACCTTTCGAGCCCTTAGACCTTTGAGACCCCTTTCGACCCTTTAAATTCCTGAAGACATTTACACCCTTTTGACCACTTACACCCATTTTCCATTTCACCTTTTAGACCTGCAGACCTATTATAACCTCTTTGGACACTTTGGACCCCTTTAGACTCATTAGACCATTAAGACTCCTTATAACCCTTTAAGACCCTTCAATCCCAAAACACTCATAAGATCCTTTAGACCCTTTATAACCTTAAGACCCTTTAAGATCCTGAACACCCTTTAGAGCCCTAAGACCCATAAGACCCTTTAGAAGTTTAGATCCTTTAGTTTAGACTCTTTATTTCCCGAAGACCCTTAAAAACCCCCAAGACACTTAGGCCTCAGCTAGACCCCTAAGACCCTTTAAGACCCCAAAGACCTTTTGAATCCTTTATAACCCAAAGACTCTTAAGATCATGAAGACCCCAAATATGCCACTAGAACCTTTAGACTCCGTTCGACTTTCTGTCTGAAGGCCTTCTGCTGTAATACTTGAGGGTCGTGAGCCATAATCAAAAGGCCCCCCATTGGTAAACTGCCTCAGTCCCAAGCAAAGAGGGTGCAAAATATCATGATTAATTAATTTTATCTTTTTTTCAAGTTCTGCTCCTCTTGGTTGATAGTGCAGTATGGGGAAAAGCACCACGTGGCATAGAAAAAGTTCCTCGTGGCAAAGAGAACACTATGTCCATGGCAACAATTTCACCCCCATTATAATCAAATGGGATATTTTTGTGATTTTATTATTGCCAATCCTCAGGAATATTTCAAGATATCAGATTAAAACTTATACAGCTTATTTGTATGTATGTGTCGTATACGTGTATAAAATCTGGTCAAAATTAGTCAAAGGTCAGGGTCATTGGCACCCAAAACATGTAAAGGTGGCAATTTAAAAATGTATTATTAGGTGGCAATTATAAAATGTATTATTAGGCAGCAATTATGAAATGTATTACAAGGCATCAATTATAAAATGTATTATTAGGCAGCAATTATAAAAAGGGTTATTAGACGGCAATTATGAAATGGATTATTAGGCGGCAATTATGAAATGGATTATTAGGCAACAATTATAAAATGTATTATTAGGCGGAAATTATAAAATGTATTATTAGGCAGCACTTATGAAATGTATTATAAGGCAACAATTATAAAATGTATAATGAGGTGGCAATTATAAAATGTATTATTAGGCAGCAATTATAAAAGGGTTATTAGACAGCAATTATGAAATGGATTATTAGGCGGCAATTATGAAATGGATTATTAGGCAACAATTATAAAATGTATTATTAGGCGGCAATTATAAAATGTATTATAAGGCAGCACTTATGAAATGTATTACAAGGCAACAATTATAAAATATATAATGAGGTGGCAATTATAAAATGTATTATTAGGCAGCAATTATGAAATGGATTATTAGGCGGCAATTATGAAATGGATTATTAGGCAACAATTATAAAATGTATTGTTAGGTGGCAAATTATAAAATGTATTATTCGGCAGCAATTATGAAATGTATTATAAGGCAACAATTATAAAATGTATTATTAGGCAGCAATTATAAAAAGGGTTATTAGACGGCAATTATGAAATGGATTATTAGGCGGCAATTATGAAATGGATTATTAGGCAACAATTATAAAATGTATAATTAGGCGGAAATTATAAAATGTATTATTAGGCAGCACTTATGAAATGTATTATAAGGCAACAATTATAAAATGTATAATGAGGTGGCAATTATAAAATGTATTATTTGGCAGCAATTATAAAAGGGTTATTAGATAGCAATTATGAAATGGATTATTAGGCGGCAATTATGAAATGGATTATTAGGCAACAATTATAAAATGTATTATTAGGCGGCAATTATAAAATGTATTATAAGGCAGCACTTATGAAATGTATTACAAGGCAACAATTATAAAATATATAATGAGGTGGCAATTATAAAATGTATTATTAGGCAGCAATTATGAAATGGATTATTAGGCGGCAATTATGAAATGGATTATTAGGCAACAATTATGAATTGGATTATTAGGCAACAATTATAAAATGTATTGTTAGGTGGCAAATTATAAAATGTATTAGGTGGCAAATTATAAAATGGATTATTAGACGGAAATTATGACATGTAATACAAGGGAACAAATCGAAAATGTATTATGAGGTGGCAATTATAAAATGCATTATTAGGCAGCAATTATAAAATGGATTATTGGCGGCAATTATGAAATGTATTATTAGGCAGCAATTATAAAATGGATTCTTAGATGGCAATTATGAAATGGATTATTAGGCAACAATTATAAAATGTATTATTAGGTGGCAAATTATAAAATGTATTAGGTGGCAATTATAAAATGTATTATTAGGCGGCAATTATGACATGTAATACAAGGCAACAATTCTAAAATGTATTATGAGGTGGCAATTATAAAATGTATTATTAGGCAGTAATTATAAAATGGATTATTAGACGGCAATTATGAAATGGATTATTAGGCAACAATTCTAAAATGTATTATTAGGTGGCAAATTATAAAATGTTTTAGGTGGCAAATTATAAAATGGATTATTAGACGGCAATTATGAAATGGATTATTAGGCGGCAATTATGACATGTAATATAAGGCAACAATTCTAAAATGTATTCTGAGGTGGCAATTATAAAATGTATTATTAGGCAGCAATTATAAAATGGATTATTCGGTGGCAATTATGAAATGTATAATTAGGTAACAATTATAAAATGTATTATGAGGTGGCAATTATGAAATGTATTATTAGGTGGCAATTATGAAATGTATAATTAGGCAACAATTATAAAATGTATTAGAAGGTGGCAATTGTAAAATGTATTATTAGGCGGCAATTATAAAATGTATTATTAGGCAGCAATTATAAAATGAATTATTAGACGGCAATTATGAAATGGATTATTAGACGGCAATTATGAAACGGATTATTAGGCGGCAATTATGAAATGTATAATTAGGCAACAATTATGAAATGTATTATTTGGAAACAATTATAAAATGTATTATTAGGTGGTAATTATAAAATGTATCAACGACATTTGTTATGCACAACATTCAATCATGTAAAACATTTTTTTTTTTTCAAATTATCAAATAGGTCAAATTTTTCAAATTCCCAAATTGCAGTTTCCATGGCAACTATTGTTTATTTGGATTTTGCAAGTATCATAGTATGCATGACATCTTTGTTTGTCTGTGAGCATGATATCACAAAAAATTGTGGATGGATTCGAACGAAATTTGGTGGACATGTTGGGTGTATGACAAGGACGAATTGCTTCAATTTTGGTGAAGATCTGGTGACGGATCTGGATACAAAAACATTTTTCAATATTTGTGGTGATTCTTCACCATTGAGAGATATTTCGGGGCAAAAACGAAATACAGTCATTTCTTGTTTAACGTTATAGTTACGTTCTTGAAGAGTACGACTTTAACTGAAATAACTTTAAGCGAATCCAAATTCCCCAAAAGAATTGATGTAAATAGGGGAGGATAGGGGTTAGGTTCCAGGGAAAAATTTACTGCCAGACAAAAGACAGTATTTACATATCAATAAAAGTTTTTATTTTATTTTAACAAATCAATTGAATATCATCATCTCGAGTTGCTTCATATCTTCATTGGTTAGCTCTTCTCTGTGTGATTGCAGAAGTTGTGTATCGTCAGCTTCTTCCACCTCATCAAAACCTGCTTTATTGGCCAAGCCAAGGATAACTTTCTTCATAGCGAGGAAAACATCTTCAAATCCTTTCAATTCATTGACACATCCATGCCACAACTTCCTCCACACACCATTCATGCACACCTGAGTAACTTCAGCCCAGGACCCACTGATGGCATCAATGCACTTGAGGATGTTTCTATCAGTTGAACATATAAACACATGGCAGCTATTCAAGTGGATCACTTCCGTACTTGTCAAACACCTGAGATTGGAGAAGGTGATGCAACCACCGATGTTATCGATGCAGAGCTTGGTGTATATAAGGCTTATACTGCACGTAATCTGGGTAGGCTTATACACCATTATTTACAGTATGGCCAATATACCGGTATTTACGATATGATGGATAGTGTAGCTTCATCAAACAATGAGTTTGGTACTAAATTAGAGGTAAAACGACTTTAAACGAGTCAGTTCTCTAATATATCAGTGACTTAATAACGAAACAATGTTAACCAGGACCAGGACCGGTGCCAGACTATTTTTGCGCTCGAGGCAAGGCCAGCGACTTGCATCCCCCTCAAAAAAATTGCCAACTTTGATTTTTAAAAACAGTTGTTTTGTAGAAAAAATAACCAGAGTTGGTGTCAAAGCCACCCAATGCTCGCCTGTTTATACATTTATCGTTTTTAAAAGACAAGTCTAATAATTAATATTTTTTATAAAGCATTGCACTGAAGTATAATTATAAAGCAATATATGTATTTGTATATTGTAATCAGTAACAAGAGCGCAAGTGAGCACAATATATGCCTGAACAAGAAGGTATATACAGAATTGTGCTACTACATGGAAAACGACAACCACTTTAGATGATGAACGTATGTCGCGACACACCGTCTCCACAATCTGTACCTATGTACCAAATATGAAACGTGAAAGTTGAAAACTTTGGGAGTTGGAGTGAGGACAGGAACGGATAGAAAACAGCATCCTGGTTGCCATGCCAACCACTTTAGATGACGAACGTATGTCGCGACACACCATCTCCACAGTCTGTACCAATGTACCAAATATGAAACGTGAAAGTTGAAAACTTTGGGAGTTAAAGTGCGGACAGGAACGGATGGAAAACAGCATCCCAGTTGCCATGGCAATTACTTTAGATGACGAAGGTATGTCATGACACAACGGCTCCACAGTCTGTACCAATGTACCAAATATGAAAGGTGAAAGTTGAAAACTTTGGGAGTTAGAGTGCGGACAGGAACGGATGGACAGACAGACAGACAGACAGACAGACAGATGGCCGGTATCACATATTACGCCCCGATATATATATATATATATATATATATATATATATATATATATATATATATATATATATATATATATATATATATATATATATATATATACACATATATATATATATATATATATATATATATATATATATATATATATATATATATATATATATATATATACACATATATATATATATATATATATATATATATATATATACACATATATATATATATATATATATACACATATATATATATATATATATATATATATACACATATATATATATATATATATATATATATATATATATATATATATATATATATATATATATATATATATATATATATATATATATATATATATATATATATATATATATATATATATATATATATATATATATATATATATATACATATATATATATATAAATATATATATATATATATATATATATATATATATATAAATATATATATATATATTGTTGTGGTTGACCAAATTCGCAAACCACCATTCAGGTCCCTTAGGTGAGATATCTCGGTAAGTATATGTGTAGTTAGGCCCAAACCCGTTGTCTAGAGGGAATAAATGTCACTCATGAGGGCTGCGACTCTTCAGGATAGCCGTTTTTCTTTTACTATCTTTATTTTGGACCAGCCGCCATTATTACCACCACCAACCACGTCTCAACAGCCATCACACAACAACCACCAACCACAACGCGGCCATCACAACAACCACCAACCACAACGCCGCTTCACAACAACAACCACCAACCACAACGCCGCTTCACCACAACCGCCACGACCTTTACCGTCACAACTCGCCACCATCGCATCACCGTCATCTCGCTCCACTCGTGGGCACCGATGCTGGACTCGTGCGGAGCGCGCACCGAGCAGCGTGTTCAAAAGCATCGCGGACTTACCGCAGAAAAACGGATCAAAAACGACTCACGCCCACTTTTGTTCCGTCCAATCGGTGAGCGAGGGGCGGTTTGGCCCCGCCTCCAGGGCGTTGGAGGGCGGTCGCTATATGCAAATTCATGGATCAAAAAGCATTCACGCCCACTTTTCCTCGGGCCAATGGGGAGCGAGGTGAAAGGTCGGAGGCAGAGGGTCAAAGATGAAAGAGCGAAGCCACGGGGCTTATAAAAACAACTGCGTTCGTCAGACGAGTTCAGTTGGAAGTGGAGGGAGTTGAGTTTGGGAGTTCGGAGAAGCAGTTCGCAGTTGGGAGTTCGCGGAGCCAGTGAAGAGTTGGGACGAGTCAAGAGTCGGAGTGAAGAGGACGGAGCTGTGGAGAGGCGGCGGCAGCGAAGGCGGTTGAGGGGGTGCTCGCGTCGGGTGCCGGGAGCTGCACAGAGAGAGGCCAGCAACGCGACCGAGGTCGTGGTGGAGACGCTCGTCGCGGGACCCGAGATTTTGTGAAATCCTCCTTTCCCCGAGCATCAGCAACCCCCTCCTGTTTCCCCCCGCGCTGAGATAGTGCGACAAAAGGGGGCCCCCTTCCCACCCCCTACCAGACACTGTCCGCGAGGCCCGCGGAGTTGAGGCACCACCGCCACTTCGCGTCTCATCATCAGACGGGTAGGCCCGACACGGTCTCGGCCCCAGGCCCGCCTACCCCCCTCATCCTGGAGGGTGGTTCTCTTTTCTTTTGCTTTGGGAATATGTGTTGTCGGCGCCGTCTGTGAAGTAAAATTGTATAAGTGTTGCCGAGTGCCCGGTAGTCGGATAGATCTGCATTTTTGCATTTGCTTTTTGTCTTCTTCTTTTACATGTGCCTTTGGTGGAATTGTATATGTGTGCTTTCCGTTCATCGCGAAATAAATGTGCTTATTGTTGAACTGTTTTCCCGCTTCGCTTCGTCATTTCTTTCATTGAATCCCCATCTTGCTTCACGTAAAGGGTTGGTCGTGGGCTAAGACGCCCGGTAATTAATCGAACCGTCGAGGCCGACGAATAACACCGCTCGGTTATCCCGATAGTACGGAACGGGTCGCTTAAGTGGCCCGTGTCCGAAGTCGACCTGCGGCGAGGTGCGATCGCCCGGTCTACCCTCCGTGTGGGTACTTAGGTAGGTCGAATTTGGCGAGCAACCCTATCCCACGCGGGGGCCGATTGGCACGATCGCGGTGAGACCGAAAGGTCCACCCGTGACTGGTTCCCGGCGTTAGTCCGAGAGGGTCACGACTGGATTGTCCGTCCGGTGGGCGACGTGCCGCGATTCGAGTTACGTGGCCGTCCGCACGCCGCCGGGCGCGAATCCGCAACACTGGTGTCAGGTCGTGCGATATAAACTCATCGCCCTCCTCGCAGCACTGGTAACGGAGAACGGGAAAACGGGCTGTCCTGTCTCCAATTAAATTCACGGGAATCGGTCCAGGGGTGAGAGGAGCGACCCCCGATTCCCTCCAAATTACGAGCGAGCTAAATTAACCCTTTAAGAGAAGCAAGATGGCGTCTCAAGGCGAGCGGGAGCCGGGGGTATTAGAAATGGATGTAGAATGTGTAGAATCCATGGCTCAGGATGAAATCCCCGTGCAGGAAATGTTAATTGTACAGGAAAACGAACTCGCCCAACTGAACCCAGAGCCCGAAATAGGTGCGGCAGCGGCCGCGGTGTATGACACCTCCCCTCCCCCTCTCCACCAAAACCCCCCAACCCCTGCCGAAACGGCTCACCCAAGCGCACCCGACATGGCCCAGCTATTCACCATGCTGGCAAAAATGTATGCGGAAATGACAGCGAACATGATCAAGCAAATGAACGAAAAGATGGATACAAACACAAATGAAATGAAAAACGAAATGAAAGGCATGAACAAAAAGATGGATACAAACACGAATGAAATGAAAAACGAAATGAAAGAAATGACTAAGCAAATGAAGGAAGAAACTAAAAAGCTCCGGGGTGAGACGCAGAACATGGGCCGATGCCTGCAGGCGGGCATGAAGGCCGTCAGCAGGGAGCTTAAAATGGCGACTCCACGTGTAGGAACGAACGAGCTGGAAGGGGGTGCAACGGCTGTCGGGCCCGCGGTGGAGGCGGGTAAGGAAAAAGTAATTCGGGAGACAAGAGACGAGGTGAAAGAAATTGCGAGGGAGAGAAAAGAACAATTAATACGGAAAGCAAGGATGAGGTACGCGGAGATCGTGAAAGAGCAAGGAGTGAAAAACAGGGAAGGACGGGAGCGACTTAAAGAGAAAGCAAGGTTGACCGACATAAAGATAAGGGAAAGACGCCAGAAAGAAGCGGAGACTAATAGACAGGAGGGGACATCAGAAACTTATAAATGTATAGAGACACGGGAGACAGAAAAATAGAGGAGAGACTGCATGAATTGGACAAGGTTAGAGACGAACACACACACACACACAGAGGTAGTGGAGGACGATGAGGTTGAGCTGGCGGACCGTGCAGGGACCCGGTGCGAGCAGCGGGATAGCCTCCTCCAGGAACGAGGGGAGGGAGTATGCCCCCTTGAGGCGAGTCACGACCAGGTGAGTTCGGTCGTGCTTTGCGAGGTTGAGGGAACGGGTGCTGTGGACAGGTGCACGGAGAGCTTGGGGGGTATAGAGGCCCCGGAGACCCTTGTGGGGACACGAATCCACAGTGTGGTTGTCCCTGTGTGTGTGGTGCAAGGGGTGAGTGCGTCGCCGTGTGTGGAAGCGACCCCGTGTGTGAGTGGTGTGGTGGCGATGGTGCCGGAGTACGTGCTTCCCAGCACGCTGAGTGTGGATGAGGCACCGCGGGTGAGTGCCCCCGCGTGTGTGGGTGAGGCACCGTGTGTGAGTGAGGCCGTGTGTGTGGATGAAACGGCCAGTGTGGATGAGGCACCGCGGGTGAGTGCCCCCGCGTGTGTGAGTGAGGCACGGTGTGTGGATGAGGCACCGCGGGTGAGTGCCCCCGCGTGTGTGAGTGGTGTGGTTTGTGTAAGGGAAATGCCACGTGTGAGTGGTATGGTTTATGCAAGGGAGACCGTCTGTGTGAGAGAGCGGTATGTGAGGGAGATGTCGGTTGGCATGCGGGAGCACGCAGCCGCGTCTCCCGGTGTGAATGTAATGGAATGGAGTGTGAGCGTCGTAACACGCGGGAGTGCGTGTGTGGAATGGCGACGACGGCGACATGTGAAGAAAGAAAGCCGAGTAGCGGCTGTAGTTGTTTCGGGGACCGTGCCGGGTTCACCCAGCAGTGGGCACGAGGTCCGTGCTGTGCAACGCACGAGACCCCCACGTGCTCGCTTGCGAGAGTGAAGTCCCGGTCCGGAAACGCACACGGTGGATTTGCCGATCCCGCGGACGGACAAAGTTTAGGCAGGTAAATGGATTTGGACCGGACGGGTTCTCCACGCGATCGTGTGTGTTAAGCTCCAACGGGCAAAGCACATGTGTTCGCGTGGGGAACCCCTCGAGACGTGGGGCTTGTGTTTTTTTATGCGCACGGTGACGTCATGGCTGCACGTGGGGTTGGAATCCGGCAGGAGGGGTATCCCTGCCGGATGGTACCGTCCAAGGAGGGACGAGGTACACGTGCAGCTGCATGACGTCACGGGCAGGTGCAAAGTGCGCGAGTTGCCGCGCTGGTGCTGCGCATGTGAAAAAAAAACAAAAAACCAAGCCTCACTTTCGGGTGCACAGGATTCCTGGGCAAGGGGTGGAAGACCCCCTTACAGGGGCACAGGATGGAAACTAGTTAGGGGGAAGGGTTAGCTTAGTTAGACCGACTTCATGGGGCAGGGGTAAGTCCTCATGGAGTCCGTGGAATGGATTAGTTAGAGGGATTGTAGCGAGATTTAAGTTGGGAAATTGATTAATGGGATTATTTGGAGACAGAGACAGACTTTGGATGTGTAGTGGGGACGTAGCTTAGCTACGTAGGTTAAATGGAACGTGCTATAGTTTAAGGGACGACGTGGGAGCACGAGTTAGTTAGGGGAGGTAGTTCGAAGGATGGCAGAGTTCAGCGGTGTGTGTGTTGAAGAGTTGGTGAGTTGTGAGGTGAGTACTTGTTGAGTGAGTGAGGCCAGCGGGTCTGTGTGAGTGGAGCGAATGGGGAATGCATGGTGCGATGAGTGATTGGGGGGAGGAGTGACTCCCGCCCAAGGGACCCCGGGGTCAGTATAAAGTGAGTTAGGGGGTTAGTCAAATTTACAAAATGGAGGTCGTTTTGTTGTTGGTGGGAGTGTAGGCTCGAAACCCGTTTGGAGGGGTGCAGGAGCCCTGTTGACGGGCTGGGAGCATGGCTGCGAAAGGTGAGTATCGCTGAGTGGGTACCCCGGGCACCAGGCTAGTCGGCCGCGGTAGGCCAAGGGCCCATGGGGGGCCGGGATAGCGTAGTGGGCACGGGTGTGCCTGCTTGGTGCGGAGGCCCGGGGCGCCATTAGCCGCGTGGGCAGTGTTGTGGGCATGGGTGACCCTCGGAAAGGGGCCTGGGAAGCTAGCCTGCCACGTGTGCGTTTCAGGGGAGGTGCCATGGGGGGCACTCCCCGGTGTTAGGGAGCTGGTAGGCTCGGAGGCAGTGTAGTGCCCGGGGTGCCATAGCGGGAGATTCGGCAGAGGGTCGTGCCTGCCAAAGGGAGCCACGTGTCCCAGCCATGAGACCGTGTGAGGGCACGGAGAGAAAATTGGGGGGCGAGGCCCGAAATTGTGAGGACACCAACACAGGCGACGGGAATCTGGGTTTATAGAACCAATAGTTTAAGCGAGAGGCGCTTGTTGAAAGCCCCGGGGTAGTTTAACAGTTAAATGGATAGGGTAGATTAGGAAGTGTACCCCTCCGCACCATCCATCCCCTCGCTCTCGTTGTGGGCCGCTGGACCCACTTTGGGTTAGATCGCTGAACTCTGGGGAGGCCATTCTGAGGCTTGAGTTGGGCCTCGACACAGGACGTTAGCTCTCCCTTGTTCCTCTCCGGGAAGGGAACGTAGGGGTTGGGAGTAGGCTAGGTGACAGGATAGCTTAGCCAAACAAAGACGATAAAGGGGGTTAGGGGACGATTTATAGTGGGGAAGTAAAAATAAAAACAACAAAAAAATAAGTTGGGGCTAAATTGGGGTTTGACAAATTAAGGGAGTGGGTATGTACAGTGACAGGCAAAGGCGATAGGTTGGGAGGGAGACCGTAGGGTAGGTCCGAGCCTGCCTTCCAAGTGGCCAGCACCACCGCACTCCCTCCACCAACCTCCACTGAACGGCAAAGGCTGGCCAGCTTCATCTGCTGGCTGTGTTGCTGCAAGGCCTGTGCCGGCCCACTTCATCTGCCGGCTGGCTGTTTTTCTTCAAAGCCTGTGCCGACCCACTTCATCGGCAGCTGTTGTTTTGCTGCAAGGCCTGTTCCGGCTGGATCGGCTGCAGCTGCTGTGCTTCAAGGCCTGTGCCGGCCAGTTCATCTGCCAGCTGTGTTTGCCTACAGCGGCCTTCTTCTGCGGGCTGTGTTTGCCTGCTGCCTTTGCCATGCCATGCCCACTGCCCCTGTTCACCAGCCCCGTTCAATTTTTGCTTTGCCCCCCCCCCCCTGTTCATTGCCATGTGCGCCAGGATCAAGGCAACAGTTTGCAAGCTGCAAGAACTGCCCTGTTGGCAGCTACAACACGGGCCTGCAGTGGCGGCCCGTGCACCGTGTTTGTGTTCATCCATCCATTCGTTGTGCTCATTGCGTGTGCCACTTGAGCTGGCACAGAGACTGCGTTTGTGCAGCCCATGCACCGTTGTGGTTCACTGCGTTCAGTTCAAAAAGGAAGGCCTTGGACTGCGTGTGAGCAGCCAGCCACGTTCCCTGTCACCTGCATTGTTTTGAGCCAGAGACTGCATGTGAGCAGCCTGGCTCCCTGCTAACTGCTTTCTTTTTGCAGAGTTCATTGATCCTGGGCCATGGTTTAGTGTAAAATTTGTAAGTTAAGGTAAGATGTACTGTAAATATGAGTGCGCCCCCGGCATGTCTGTCCTAGCGCCAGCAATTTTATTTAAGTCGTCCGTGTGAGTGAGTTTGTTTAGGTAGTTACGCAGCCCTTAGGTTATTTATTTTGGGGACACGAATACCATGAATGTCGCACTCAGGGATCCGTAGGTAAAATGTACTAGGGGAAAACTACACATGATGGCACACGAAAATTTGACGACTCGGGACGAGTCTGTAAAAAGGGGAGGGGGTAGTGTTGTGGTTGACCAAATTCGCAAACCACCATTCAGGTCCCTTAGGTGAGATATCTCGGTAAGTATATGTGTAGTTAGGCCCAAACCCGTTGTCTAGAGGGAATAAATGTCATTCATGAGGGCTGCGACTCTTCAGGATAGCCGTTTTTCTTTTACTATCTTTATTTTGGACCAGCCGCCATTATTACCACCACCAACCACGTTTCAACAGCCATCACACAACAACCACCAACCACAACGCGGCCATCACAACAACAACCACCAACCACAACGCCGCTTCACAACAACAACCACCAACCACAACGCCGCTTCACCACAACCGCCACGACCTTTACCGTCACAACTCGCCACCATCGCATCACCGTCATCTCGCGCCACTCGTGGGCACCGATGCTGGACTCGTGCGGAGCGCGCACCGAGCAGCGTGTTCAAAAGCATCGCGGACTTACCGCAGAAAAACGGATCAAAAACGACTCACGCCCACTTTTGTTCCGTCCAATCGGTGAGCGAGGGGCGGTTTGGCCCCGCCTCCAGGGCGTTGGAGGGCGGTCGCTATATGCAAATTCATGGATCAAAAAGCATTCACGCCCACTTTTCCTCGGGCCAATGGGGAGTGAGGTGAAAGGTCGGAGGCAGAGGGTCAAAGATGAAAGAGCGAAGCCACGGGGCTTATAAAAACGACTGCGTTCGTCAGACGAGTTCAGTTGGAAGTGGAGGGAGTTGAGTTTGGGAGTTCGGAGAAGCAGTTCGCAGTTGGGAGTTCGCGGAGCCAGTGAAGAGTTGGGACGAGTCAAGAGTCGGAGTGAAGAGGACGGAGCTGTGGAGAGGCGGCGAAGGCGGTTGAGGGGGTGCTCGCGTCGGGTGCCGGGAGCTGCACAGAGAGAGGCCAGCAACGCGACCGAGGTCGTGGTGGAGATGCTCGTCGCGGGACCCGAGATTTTGTGAAATCCTCCTTTCCCCGAGCATCAGCAACCCCTTCCTGTTTCCCCCCACGCTGAGATAGTGCGACAAAAGGGGGCCCCCTTCCCACCCCCTACCAGACACTGTCCGCGAGGCCCGCGGAGTTGAGGCACCACCGCCACTTCGCGTCTCATCATCAGACGGGTAGGCCCGACACGGTCTCGGCCCCAGGCCCGCCTACCCCCCTCATCCTGGAGGGTGGTTCTCTTTTCTTTTGCTTTGGGAATATGTGTTGTCGGCGCCGTCTGTGAAGTAAAATTGTATAAGTGTTGCCGAGTGCCCGGTAGTCGGATAGATCTGCATTGTTGCATTTGATTTTTGTCTTCTTCTTTTACATGTGCTTTTGGTGGAATTGTATATGTGTGCTTTCCGTTCATCGCGAAATAAATGTGCTTATTGTTGAACTGTTTTCCCGCTTCGCTTCGTCATTTCTTTCATTGAATCCCCATCTTGCTTCACGTAAAGGGTTGGTCGTGGGCTAAGACGCCCGATAATTAATCGAACCGTCGAGGCCGACGAATAACACCGCTCGGTTATCCCGATAGTACGGAACGGGTCGCTTAAGTGGCCCGTGTCCGAAGTCGACCTGCGGCGAGGTGCGATCGCCCGGTCTACCCTCCGTGTGGGTACTTAGGTAGGTCGAATTTGGCGAGCAACCCTATCCCACGCGGGGGCCGATTGGCACGATCGCGGTGAGACCGAAAGGTCCACCCGTGACTGGTTCCCGGCGTTAGTCCGAGAGGGTCACGACTGGATTGTCCGTCCGGTGGGCGACGTGCCGCGATTCGAGTTACGTGGCCGTCCGCACGCCGGCGGGCGCGAATCCGCAACAATATATATATATATATATATATATATATATATATATATATATATATATATATATATATACACATACATACATATATACATATATATATACACATACATACATATATATATATATATATATATATATATATATATATATATATATATATATACATACATACATATATATATATATATATATATATATATATATATATATATATATATACATACATACATACATATATATATATATATATATATATATACACATACATATATATACACATACATATATATACACATATATATATATATATATATATATATATATATATATATATATATATATATCGGGTGTATAAAAAAATAGTGTGGTAGATTAAAACATTAGAAAGGAAACTAGAGGGGGAGCACTCGGGAGAGTGCAAAACCTCTGCCGCCAATACTGCTGGGTCACTCAAGTGAACCTGATGTCTTATTCATTAAATATGATGTCAACTGGGCTGACAGAGTTATAGTTCTTTCCTCCAACATTTTTTTTTTTGGGGGGGGGGGGGGTTGGAAATCACTTCAACATGTAGAAATGCAAAAAAAAGAAATCGAAATTTTGTTGAAAAAAGTTGCAAAAAATTCTCTAACAATTTTTTTTGGGTGGGGTGGAAATCACTTAAAACATGTAGAAATGCAAAAAAAATTTTCTCTAACAATTTTTTTTGGGGGGGGGGTTGGAAATCGCTGAAAACATGTAGAAATGCAAAAAAAAAATTCTAACAATTTTCTTTTTTTGGATGGGGGGGGGGAGGACCAAGTCCAAAATGTAATGGCATGATCCTTGGACAATACCTAACCCTCCCCCCCACCAAGTTTCGTCGAAATCCGTCGAGGAGTTTTTTTCCATAATACAAATTTTTTTTAACAATTTCACGCTCACGCCGGGAGTATCGCTATAGCTCTCTGTTCTTCGAACAGGCGAGCTAAAAAGCACAAAACTTGAAACTGCTAAATATATTTTACCACAATAATTTGCTTACAGCCAGACAGAGAAAACAAACAAAAAACAGACAAACAGAGTTTAAAACGTCTCATAAAAGTTTCAATTTCACACAAATCAAAATCTCGCTTTGCATGCCTTTTCCTTTGCAAATTTACTGGTTATGAACTACCAATGAACTATAAACTATTATGAACAATAAAATATTATATTTTCCTTTTATTATGCATTTTCTTAAAACAATAATTTGCATAAAACTGTGACCCTTTAAGGTCAGTAATGCACCCCTCTGAGGTCTGCGCCCTTGGCTGCTGCCTAGTTGACCTTATGGTAGCGCCGGCCCTGACCAGGACGATGTTTAGCGAGGTCTTACTGTATAGCATGATATCTCAAGCAGTTATGGGTGCATTAGGCCAAAACTTGGTGGATGAGTTGGTTGGGTAACAAGAACAAGCTGATTCGATTTTGGTTCAGGTACAGATCCAGATCCGGCTTATCAGTGAGATGAAAAACATAAACTGTTCAGCTTGATGGAGGTATGCTCCCTATCGATTGCTGTTCTTGTTTAACAAACTCATTTACTTCTGATCTTAACTGATGATACAGAAATAAATGTTAGATCATGCCATTGCTTTAATACCATCCTGCAACTGTTACATTTTGTTTTCTTGTGGTAAATTAACACCATTAATAAACCTAACCAAGGCGCTGTCCCTGAACCCCATTGGGGGGCTGGCAGCCGAGGTGACCTCTGGACCCCCAGCCTCAAGAGAGAAGACCCATTTTAAAATCCTTTAGCTTCAAGCCTGCTCCAGAGATAGATGTTATTGGAAGATTTTGGGATAGTGTTTGCCATTGAAAGCAAGAGGTATCTGGATGGGACATTTTAATGGATTACCTGGAAATCATAGAAAGTCATGACTGGCACTTCACAAATATGAATGTAACTTGTGAATAAATTAATGAAAATTGTGATTCATCTAGTGGGATATAATGATTAATGATTCAAATCATACACTGGAAATCAATGTTTGCTTGGAATGTGACGTTGCGCCGATCATCAAACAGTCCGTTCAATGAACAACATTTGATGCGTTGAAATATTGGTGATTAGGAATCACAGGTGGTTCTGTGTATTTCATATCAAATGGTTCTGTGTATATGATGTTCCGCACTGATCTCAAAATGTCAAAAGTTTTTGTTCACTGGGTATCACATTTTGTACGCCCTTCTGCCTCCCCCTCCCCCCAAGCCGTCTCCAATACCTCCAGGATTTGTCAAAAATTATTAACTTTCAAAGAAAGCTAGCGAGTAGTGCAGAGAGCAGTTAAAGCGAGAAGTGGTAATGAAACAGGTGCAGAAAAATGGGAAACACAGAGAGAGTTGTGCAGAGAAACAGAAGCAAAAAAACCACGCCTTGCACCTGCCACAGCATCTTCAGACCTACACAAATGGGAATCTTCAGGAAAGCTTGCAACAAAGCAAGGATTGAGCCTCGCTCTCCAGCTGCCATCGTTGAGCCGAGCTGTTTGTTTTTTTTTTCATCTTCCAGATTGATGGCATTTCATTGTGTGGCGAAATCGTCTCCCTGGAAGCAAAGGCAAAAGAGCAGGTGGTGGCAGTTGATCCTGGTGTGGTGAAACAAAAACGAAACTGCCTTGAGTGTTTTGGTTTGTTAATTTTCGAAAAACGTTGAAGGATACAGGGTTCACAACAGGTATGGATATGTCACACTGTGCCCTGGACCCTTCGACCCAATTTCAAAATGCTGTTTTGGATGGATGGATAGGTGCCCCGTCCACTTTGTAATCACTCACTTTTTGGCATTTTCAACATTGGCTAAAATAAATACAAACTAACAAGCGGTTTGTTGGACCACTTCTCATTCGATCTTCTTGCAGATGTTTTTAACTTGTTCACCTTTGATCATTCTCATGATTTTACGAGCTACATGAGAACATGGTTTCCCATAATACATCCATTATGTCAGCATTCTCTGGAGCTGCTGTTCCTATTGTGCTCTGTTGAACAATCTCTGCAGTTTTTAGTCGTCACTACGCAGCAGCAGGTGTGGTTTTGCAAGTGTGTGTGTGTGTGTGTGTGTGTGTGTGTGTGTGTGTGTGTGTGTGTGTGTGTATGTGTGTGTGTGTGTGTGTGTGTGTGTGTGTGTGTGTGTGAGTGTGTGTGTGTGTGTGTGTGTGTGTGTGTGTGTGTGTGTGTGTGTGTGTTCAGCACATAACTGTATTTTTTAACCATATGAGCTTTTGTCATCAAATTTTCAACAAACCTACATTATGAGAGCGTGCAGAAGACTAACTATCCCTGCTAGCTTGTACATGTTGCTGCGTTTGAGCCTGGGGAGTAACTGCTGAAATCTATCTATTCGGTTTCTTCCTGACATCTGTTCTTTGTTCCTTTCACACTTCTTTCTAAGTTTTTTTCACATTGTCTTTATTCATTATATTTCTTGCTTTTTCTTCTCTTTCATCTCTTTTACTCTCTACTTCTCTCTTTTGTTATCTATCGGTCTAAAGAGAAGTGAATTCTTGCAGAAAGTTTTCTGTAAGGCTCACTTGGCTGTGCCTGAATGGGTTTAAGGGTAGTGGAGTCGTGGCTGAAACCCGAATCCTATCCAGGTTCCTCCTGATGACTTCATCTTTGCCCTTTACTTTTTCGGGTTCCTTCTTGGTCTCCCGTTTAATTGACAATTATGTCAAGATGTCAAAGGGCAAAGTCACAGTGAAAAAACAAATAGGACTTATTAGCCCATCCACAACACAGCACAAGACGGCCGGGGTCCATAATCGCTCTTGTTTCTTTGTTGAAGCCTTCCCCTATCGGATGGGGGGAAGATAATTGTCGTTCTACAATTGATGTACACAATTTTTAATGGACCACAGAATTTATTGGACCCTCATGAGTACTAAACCACCATTTGGAAAATTATTTTCTTTCATTACCCTGCGATCACGAAGCGAAAAGTGCGGGGTTTACGCGATCGGTCACATCCGTATGCCATACGCGCGTGCGTACGTACGTGCCTGCATTGTTAAAATTCATTTTCTCAGCAACCGTTAGTCTGATTGAAACGAAATTTACCAAATAGGTGTGCCTCCTCCTGCGTAATATTTTTGTCATGATTCTGACGTCATTGGTCAAGTGGTACAGGCGCCATATTGGAAAAACCGAAAAACTTTGCACCACGATATCTCCGAAACCACTCCATCGAAAAAGTTTACGCAAAGCTCATTGTCAAGTACTCCCCATGGGGAATAAGATTTGTTCATGATGATGTCATTGGTGCCTACATTATGACGTTATAATTCGAGAAGTGCAATGCTTGATCCAGTCATTGTGAAAAAAAATTCTACAATTATTGAAACTGCTAACCAATCGATGCAAAACTTTAACGAATTGATCAACTACCCGTGGGAAATATAGTTTGATTAAAGTGACATCATCCATCACTGGTCTGGCACCATATTGGATCAAAGAAAAAAAAAAACACAGAACAGTTGGCTTGCACCAAGTCCTTCTCAAGACTGTGCAGGCTAAGTATTCTATGAATGCCATCTTGTTACTTGCAAAAGTGAAGATTATTCAAGTATATTGGTCAGTCGATTTTGTTATTCTGTCTGTCAATCGCCAACAGGTCACACATTTAAACCAATCTTCACGAAACTTCATCACCTGGTTGAGTTTGTCACAAGCAAGAAGCATTTTAGTAGACATGTTAAGTGACATTTGACTTCAAATCGTGATGCAAAGGTCCCCTTTGGCATGGAAGTTCCTTAGGGTCATAGAAACAAATTTATCCAAAGACACACGTCATATCCCAAAATCCAAGATCGCCGCCGTCGACCATTTTGGAAAACATGGCCCAGTCATAGCTCATGAACCGTTTGTCATAGAAACTATTATGATACATGTTTTCTAACTAACTTGAGGTCACTGAACTCATTTCCGGTGACAATTTCGCTTTCTGATTGATTTAAAGGTCAAATCAGAGACAAAAACACATAAATGTTACATTTTTTCTAAAATGTATGAGAAAAAAAAATTGTGAGAACGAGACATGACTTAGCATGTCTACTATATGATGGTTAGGTCAGACCCAACTCAGAAATGGTTTTCTCATGCTGAATTTAACTACACACGAGTTAGTCACATACATAATGTATCTATGTTATGTGACCTTTCATTTTTACTTTCAGATTCAAAGTGACTAATCCAAATAAGTTCCGATAACAGTGAAAGCACACCTGCCATGATGGACTGGAGCCTATGTTTTATATATCAATCAGACGAGACTCATAATCCAACTTCGGATCCCTCATCATCTGTTAAATTGAGAAACAATCCTGGAAGACTTTCAGCCACTTAGACAGGTTGTGAACAATATCCAGGAACTCAATGAATTAGGTGAGCTGCCTGATTTTGTATTCGTAGAGAATACTGGTGACAGTGATACTCAGAATAAAGTGCAGCTGATGATGTCTAATCATGTAGTGTGGCACAAAGCTTGCAGGAATGCTGTTGACAATCAGAAAGTGCAGAGCCAGGAATAAGCATCAAGGACAAGCGTCATTTAGCCTGGTAAAAACTCGTGCAGCCAGGTCAGTCACACAGACATCACCCTCTACATCTTTGAGCGAACCAGTTGACACTCCGTGTCTCTTTTGTGATGAAGTGGGCAACAAGAAAGAGCTCAGAAAAACTGCTACACTTGGCTTGGATTAAAAAAAAAATCAATGACTGCTCAGCTGTTGGGTGACAAACGCCTGTTGTCTAAACTGTCCGCTGGTGACTTGATCGCCATCAATGCCGTCTATCATCGTGCGTGCCTGACTCGGCTGTATAGGAAAGTGGAGACGGTCGGATGTGACATCACTGAGAGTCATAACACGCAGGTGATGCGAGCACATGTTCTCAATGAGTTACTTGACTTTATTGAAGATAACCGTGGTTCAGGGGAGTCGCTAGCAATGGCTCACTTGACGACCCTTTATGATAAGCGTATTGCTGCTCTCGGCTTTCCCTACATCAAATGCAATACAGCACGCCTTAGAGAGGACATTGAGCGCATGATTCCTGACATCAAGGCAGTAAAGATTAACCGTTGCTAGTCTCTTGTTTTCGACGATGACCTATCCAAAGCTATAGTTGATATGAAAGACAATACATCAACTGAAGTCTCCGACCTGCACAAAGCAACCAAGATCCTCCGTCGAGAATATCTTCAAATGCGGCAAGCTTTTACGGGTTCCTTCTCAACCTCATCTGAAGCTGAATCAATCCCACCCACTCTGGGTTCATTCCTGTACATGCTTCTTGATGGACCATCTATCGATCAGCCATCTCCTGGATCTAAGAAGTCCAAGGTTGCAACATCAATTGGGCAGCAGATCATCTTCAACTCAGTTGCATGCAGATCCAAGAAACGTGACAGTGTTCCAAGTCAAAACAGAGATAGGGAAACACCAGCTTCGCTGTATATGGCTATGAAAGTACATCTTCAAACTGGCCGTGAATCTCTAATCGATGATTTGCATCAGCGAGGGTTGTGCATCTCGTATGACCGTTTGAGAGTGCTTAGTACAGATATTGCAAATTCAGTCATTGGTCACTGGGAGCAGGTTGGTGTGGTGGTCCCCCCTCAGGCAGTTAAACACATTTTCACCACAGGGGGTTTTGACAACATTGACCATAATCCATCCTCTATGATGGCAACATCAGCCCTCCATGGAACATGCATCAGCATTCACCAGCACTTCTCGTCAGACACACAACAAGTTGTGAATCTTGATGAGATCCTCAATCCAGATGAGATGGGGAAGAAGACTGTGAAGTCCATTTGCAAGTGTAAGACTGAATGTAAAGCTCCTTGTAAGTGCTGCGTGCAGAGACAGCGCTGTATGATTCTCTGCAGATGTCAAGGTTCGTGCGCCCACACTGGCAGGATGTACCAGGAGAAGAGAGGAGAAGAGGAAGAACTTGTGTAATTACGACATTGTGTGATGGATAATCAAATTACCTAAAATTTTCTGTACGTGAAAAAACAATAAAATTTGTTATAATTTGTATTCTTTTTGGGATTTCACCTTTAAATGCATCTGAAATGCATAGCTGATACCGGAAATGAATTCAGCGACCTCAATTCAGCTAGAAAACATGTGTCATAATAGTTTCTATGACAAACGGTTCATGAGCTATGACTGGTCCATGTTTCCAAAATGATCGACGGCGGCCATCTTGGATTTTGAGATATGACGTGTGTCCTTGGATAAATTTGTTTCTATGATCCGAAGGAACTTCCATGCCAAAGGGGACATTTGCATTATGATTTGAAGTCAACGCCCAAATTTTGTGCACTTAACATGTCTCCTATTTTGTTTTTGAGTTCAAAAGGACAACATAGGACATAGGTCAACAAATTTGTCAAATCTCTAAAATCCTCAATTTTCATCCGATTGACTAGAAATGTGAAAAGGATTTTCATGAGCTTACTAAATTCAACCAACAATTATTTTTGAAGTCAACTTCGGCCAAAAGGTCAACATCGGCCAAAGGTCAACAACTGAGGTGAGATTTATAAAATCCTCAATTTCCATTTGATTGACTTGAAATTTGAAGAGCATTTTCATATCAGGTCACTGAATTCAACCACCAATTATTTTTGAGGTCCACATCGGCCAAAAGGTCAACGTAGGCCGAATTTCAAAAATTGACAATTTTCAACCGATCGACTTGAAATTTGAAGAGGATTTATATTTCAGGTCACTGAATTAAACCAGCCAATTATATTTGAGGTCAACATGGACCAAAAGGTCAACATCGTCCCAATGTCAACAACTAAGGTGGTATTTCTAAAATCCTCAATTTTCATCCGATTGACTTGAAATTTGAAGAGGATTTGCATATCAAGTCTCTGAATTCAACCACCAATTTTTTCAGGTCATCATAGGCCAAAAGGACAACATAGGCCGACTTTCTATAATTGTCAATTTTCATCCGATTGACTTGAAATTTGAAGAGAAGTTGCATATTTGGTCATTGAATTCAACCACCAATTATTTTTGAGATCAAATTTTTTTTATGGATTTTGCAAGTATCGTGCTCTGCACAACGTCTTCTTCTTCTTTATTTATTTATTTATGTTTTTTGGAAACCAAGCTGTTAGTTTCCCACCGAAGTTTGTCCAAACCACCGAAGGTGGACGGCGGTTATGTTTTCACCCCTGTCCATCTTTGTCTGTCTGTCTGTGAACAGGATATCTCAAAAAGTTGTGGACAGATTTGGACGACATTTGGTGGACTGGATACCCGTGTGACAACAACGAAATGATTAGATTTTGGTGAAGATTAGAATCCGGATCCGGTTAAGAAATTATTATTATTTTTTATAAGTGATTCTTCAGCATTAAGAAATGGGCCAAAAACGATATATACAGTAGCACGATATCTCAAGTTGTGAATGGATTATGACAAAAGACATTGTGGATGAGTTGTTAAGATGACAAGAACAAGCCAATTATATTTTGGTGCAGGTCAGCAGATCTGACCTAGATAGTGGGATAGAAAACGTAAACCGTCTCGCCTGGCGGATGCGCTCTCCCGAGTGCCATTGCAGTTTCTTCCTGCACTCCAATTTCCAGAGCTGTATCAATGTAGAGCTGGATCTCAGAGCTGGCTGGGACTTTCAGAATGTAATTTTGCATCAACAATGCAAATAGAAAGTATGCGGCGTTGACATAATTTTTTTGACCTTGACCGATTTTTAAGGTGATGACCCAATTAAGGACATATTAACATTTTTCACCATAATGTGACTAAAGTTTGTCCAATCAGAATGAAATTGCCCGATATAGATAGCCAAGAGTAAGCCGCATTTAAGTTTAGTTGACATTATACCTCTCTGTGTTGAAGGTCAAGGACTCCTCAGAGGATCAAACCACCATTTGTTTTTCTCCCCTTTTTCTGCCAATGTCCAAGCTGTATCTTGAATCCGGCTGGGACTTTCAAAATTAAATCTTACATCAATATGCAATGGGAATAAAAGTATGCGAGGTTAACATGATTTTTTGACTTTGACCTAAATTTAAGGTCATGACCCAATTTTTTTCAATTTTTTTCACCACAACTTGACTAAGATTTGTCTGATCAGAAAGATATTGCCCTGTCTAGATAGCCCAGAGCAAGACGAATTTACATCATACCCCCCCCCCCGGGTTAAAGGTCAAAGTCAAATGGCGGTCTGAAAAAAAAAACCACGATCAAGGTCAATTTTGCCAATGCGGCATCTCAAAGACAGCTTGACCTTCCAGGTTGTTCTTGCATCATTAATAGTATATTGTTTGGATAGATAGGTGGCCCTTCTACTTTGTATCCACTCACTTTTTGGCATTTTCAGTATTGGGTAAAATAATTTTCAGTATTACGAGACTAATTTATATGACTGAAGTTGTGCATCTGATTTAGTTGTTTGACCTAATTAACAAAACAATGTGACCTAATTAACAAAAAATACACCTTTTTGATCAGGACTTGAAAAATCTTCTTCTGATTTTCATGGTGTTGAGTTTTCTGAATAGATTGTATGTGGGGACACATTTTCTTAATCTATACTCTATCCATAAATGTTGAAGGTTAAGGTCATATGGTGATCCAACCAAAATATGCCATTGTTGGATTGTGGGCTAAGGGTAAGTTGTGGGGATCGCCAAAGGTAAGCCAGGGAGGCTTACCCTTGGCGATTGCTTTGTTATCACAGATACGTATCGAGTTAAGATTTTAGTTTTTGTCATCAAACCTTTATTATCGAGAATATGGCAAGGCAAGAATCATTGATAAAATTTACTATTTTGGGGGGATGGTACTTTAGTACAATTTAGTTTGGGTACAAAGTGGATGCAGACAGGCTTTTCATTTGGAACTGATAAATTGTCTTAAGGGGCACTTTCATCAACTTAGCAACTTCCTCAAGAAAGGGCCAACTGTACGAGTACCCATATGTCCTTTACGAAATCAATCAACTTGTGCTTTATCATACAGAGAAAATAGTGACTATTTTGCAGCTCCTTTTTTAATCCCCAAAACTGATGTGGATAATGCATCATCAATCATCACGGTGACTTTAAATCCATGTATGTCCAAGGTTTGGGCCAGTGACTGTTTGTGGAAAGCATTATCACTTGGCACATATAAACTCGCCCATGAAGACAAAAATTGTCCTTAAGAAGCATTTTGACGAAAGCAGGTTGAAATGCAAGCCTCAGGTTTTAGATCTGTATTGCTGCTTCCATCAGTGGAGAGATTCGGGCTCGGAGCCAAAAAGCCACTTGAGCATGGCGCTGCTTGAGCCATGCCATCTGGACACAAAGAATTACTTTAAAATGCACAAAGGCCTCGCACTGTTTATTCCAGTGTGGAGCTGCACTTGGTATTTTGTCAGATTCCAAAATGTAATCACTTTCCAATGCTTCTCCCGAAGGCATATCTGGGATGCAACTGATTTCAAGTTAGATTTTGTGCACGCTTACCATTTCGCCATTGGTTTCCAGATTACGAGACTAATTTATCTCGTTTATATGTTGTGTTAAATTCGACACCTTGTAGTTATATGACAAAATGACTGCTGCATGCATCGACTAGGGAAATATTAAGCCGGCTATACTGCCTTGGTGACATGAAATCTCGCAGTATCTTTTGGTGAGTTGCCGTTGTTACCCTGCGCACGCGAAGTAAAAAAGTGGAGTTAAGCAATTGGTTTTGTTCTGGCTGTCTCTCTGTCCTTCTGTCTACAAGCAACAGTTTATGAAATCATCAGAGGAAATACTTCATTTCAATTGAATGTTATATTTTGAACAGGAATCGGAACATTAATGGAAAAACAAACCTGTAGTTTAACAGTAGTTTGGCTCAGAATCTGTCCCGATCATACATGCACAGAGGGGAGTGAGATAATTCATTGTCTGTCTGCCTTTAGTCTCTCAAACAAAATTGAAAATCATTACCTAACAGGCACGAAGAACTCATGTAACGTGTTACATTTGGTGGTGTAAAAGAGTTCCGAATTATATTTTTCTCCAACCTTTAAAATCTTTATTTTACTTAAATTTAATTGAATACTTGAACATTGTAGAACAAAAATTTTTGACCTACAATTTTTCAATACAAAAAACCTTTTTGACACTTTCAAAACCCTTCTGTTTAGCAGGACCTGGACAAAATATTACGTCATCACGACCAATCATGTTTGCCGCTTGTAAACCCTGTCCTTGTTTCTCAAAACAGCTGTTTGGGTTATGGGGTCTATATATATGTGTTAGTATGTATATGTATCTGGATATGTGTGTGCGTGTGTGTGTGTGTCTGTGTGTCTGTGTGTGCGTGCATGTGCATTGTAATGTCTGGTTTCCTTCTTGGGACTTCGGTGCAGTGATTGATCTTGATTTTGATTTGGCTTCTGATGTACAGGTTTGCCATTGCTTTCATAATGTCGGCTTAAAAAGTAATTTTTTTTTGAGAACAAACACATTATTATAATAATTGTACTACAATCAGATGATTGTCACAACTGTTACGATTAATTCGTCAGGTTTAGATATAAATTTTGCATATTCAGAAACACCCTTTTCATCTTTATATGGAAAACAAAGTAAACAAAAACGAAACCCATTGAAATTAATTCATAGTTACAAGATGTGAACTACCGTTTCACACTATTCTACCTCTGTCTGAAATATATTTACTATGAAGCAGTGAATACAACTTCAGTGAATGTCGTTTATAAAATAATTTCCTAGTCATTTCGGGGGACAGCCACGTCTCGTCTTGGCTCGTTCGCTGATTGGCTGTGAAATGCATTTTTACATTTGAGTTTTACAGCCAATCAGAAGTGGCTGGAAAATTTGGTGACTTCATTTTTCAAAGGAGGATGAAGAGTGAAAATTTCTTGTAAGATCTCGCTTGAAGTTAGTTTCTTTTAAATATAATCAAATGACTGGGAAGATCCTTCTGTCTCCAAACACTAGGAACGTTATTTGTAAATTTAATTATTGGATCATTCAGAGCGCTTTTTGCACTGGTTGCACGGTTATTTTTTGGGGGTTAATAGTGATTAGGAAATCACTATTACAATAGTGATATTACAATAATGTAGAAACGTGTGTGTTTCATCAAATAGTATGCACTTTAGCTTGTATTAATCAAAAGAACACATTTTACACAAGAAACATTATTCATTTAAATGGATTATTCATTTAGATGTTTCCTTTCAAGAATCAAATGATTGGAAAGATTTTTTCTTCTTCTTCTCCAGGCACCTTGGATCGTAGAAGAATGACCAAGGAATGGACCTCTGAATGCACTGCCGATGGATTCCACGCCAAGAATAAATCAAGCGATGCACCTTCTTCCGTTTTCTTCCATGACAGAATGATGAAGCCCTCACTCTCATCCATTCCAGATCAACTTTCACCGTAAAAACTGGGAAACCATGAAAACAGTCTCCAAAATGGTGTCACGGACCCAGCTGTGAGCTTGTGCCAAACTCCTATCAATTTATTTTGAGGGTTGATCTAATGAATGACAGGGGGAAGGGGTTTGTGAACAGCATCTGTCTGTAACAGATGGTTTGCCAAGGCACCCGAGGGGTTTCAGGAATTCTTTAATTGTTAAACAATGGATGACTCAGAAATTGGAGGGAAGCCATTCGTGACAGAAACCTTTTGAGGAACACCTGCTGTGTTGCAAATCGAAGGTAGATCTAGAGGGTTTACCCGAGATTTCTGATGATAAATTAGTTTTTGTTGGGAGGAATGCATTGAGGAGGAGGACGAGATTGGGACCATACTATGTGCAGAGCGTTGATGCTGTTTAAGCAGTCTCCTTGGCTATTGGGCACAATCCTGGATGGGTCACCACTCCGATGCAGTATACCAGCAAGCTGACACTCATTTTACCGACCTCGGAAGGATGACAAGGCGAGTTAATCCCACCTGGTATTAATTCAACAGCTGAGCGGGATTTGAACTCAGGACCCTGGGATCCAAATCCCACCACACTAACCATTAAGCCAACACCAGGCATTGGTGTGCATTGAGTATAGTGAAAATTACCAAAAGTTCTCTTCATATGTTTGAAGTGTACCGAGAAAATATGGTAAATGTTAGTTTATCGCAATTAGCTATGACTTGGGTAAAAATAAAAGATTGGCTCCCAAGTTGTTTCAATGAACGATGGTCATAAAGTTTTGGTTTATATCATTTTGATAACGTCAACGGTCTTCTACTTATTCTGCTGCGGATGCAGCCTGTGGCTACTGGTTGCATTATTGGTTGGGGGAACGGCTGTGCTGCTGATGCTGTGCCCCTCTACCAGTACACTGATACTCATTTTGCCAACCTCAGAAGGATGACAGGCTGAGTCAACCCCACCTGGTGTTAATTCAACGGTTAACAGGGGTTAAAATTCAGGATCCTAAGATCCCAAGACAACCACGCTAACCAATGTAAAAAGGTTACCGTACCATTCTTTGAGCAGCTATTATGGTGATTTATAATTGGTGGGAAAATGAACTTGTAGGCCGGGAACTGATGGTGCCCACCGTGCATCCCCCTACGACCAATTTCATGGGTATAAAAATTTGTATTTGGAACCAGAGAACACAAAAAACGATGTTCTCAAGAAAAAAAAAACTCATTTACACTCAATGAAATCTCACCGTTTCCATGGTAACATGTCGAAAATCTAAAAATGCTATGTCATATAGTAAAACGAGCATATCTCTATAAGTGGGGCAACTTAGCTAAATATAGCATGACAATTGTGCATTTTGTGAGGAAAGCACCAAATTTGGCACACTAGTAGCCTATTATATTATGAACAGATTTGGATATTGGGCCATCTCAAATTCAGCCGCTGATGGCTGTGGCAGCCATTTCTCAAAATGGCCGCTGGCGGTTACTATAATTTCACTCTAACATTGGTTTGAACATTTATTAAAAGCTGGATTAAGAAAAACATAACCTGTAGCCACCTCAAGTTTCAAGATAGCCGCCATTTTGCAAGATGGCTAATTATTTGTTGTACCGGATGACTATCTCACTCATAGAAATTGGTTGTTGAGAATGGTGGCAAACGAATCGCGGGCTGTGTCTGATTAATATGAATACCAACATCGCTTATGTAAAGTCAGTGGTTGTTGAGCATGGTTGGAAAACGAATCATGGGCTGCTTCTTATTCATATGAATACCGACATCTCACTCATAGAAATTGATCGAGAGATGTCCGATTTAAATGTTCTGAATCAGTGACACAGTCTGCTCTGTTAATATTCTCTCAATTTTGTGAGCACTCTCCCTCACACACACACACAAAGCTGTGCATTCAAGTGCGGCCTTTTTGCACTTGCAACGCTTCAGACAGCTCTTCTTGCACTTGCACAATACTAGCTCATAGCAGGTGTGGGCTGCTTTGGGTAGCTTCGTCCAGTGTGGCTCGTACACCCCCTCGTCATTCTTCACCACATCCATAGAGTGCCGGATCATGGCCACTGTGTGGGCACTGTCAAGGAACAGTGAAAGCAGGGCGGTGGGGCTGATGGTTCGAGGTAACGGCGGCTGGCGACTGGCATGAAACGCTGACCACGATATGTTCTCGTATGTCTCAGTGTTGTCCTCTAGGAGCCGCCTTGCGTGCTCTCGCCACATGTATTCCTCCTCAGTCTGCTCCTTGAAGTCATCACTGGTCAAGGACACCACTCTAGTAGCTGGAGCAGACAGGTTTTTCATGCTGGTAGTGACTGGGGGCACATCAGTATAGTAGTGTGGCAAGTGGCCAACCATCTTCGAGCGAGCATCTCTCGATCCATATTTAGGTTACTTCGAGCCGATGTGCTGACATGTGTTGCAATTGACTGTAAGAGTCAATAAAAACGCAGTTTCAGAAAACGGAAGGGTAACTCAACAAACTGACCAAAACAAATTAGCTTAGCCATGAAAATGGAAACTAGAACGGAAAACTACTTACAAATGGTTTGGCATTGCCGTCAATCGAATGAAGATAACCCGAAAACTAACGAGTTATCATGGTAAAGATATCTCGCCAACACGCCGGTATGAAGAGAGAACTTCCTCACTCAGTAGCAAACTGGAACTGGCGCCGTGAAGGCGGAACGGAAATACATGCAGAACCTCGTAATCCATGACTGAGATAATCCTATGACCAAACTGCACCCCGCAAACCAAACTCAACTTGATGAACTACGGTTAACAATGGGATAGCATAGAGAACTCTATGGGCACAGAACAAAATAACAATGAATCGAGTCAACAAGTGTAAGCTGGCAACTCAACCGTGCGCGATTCCGGGGTCAATATGCACGCACACCACTTCTGCTACCATGTGCCAAGCCAATAGTGCTATGAATGTTTATCATTGGTTTTCATTCAGAATCTGTGTCTTAATAAGACTAATTAGTCCACTTTAACTTTTTTTTCTCAACCAAATCAAATTGTTACTTTCTTTGACTATTATTGGACCTTTATTAGTAAATAAACTTTCACTATTAACCTGCATTCCTCTCCAATAAAGCAGATACGTGTCATAACAGTAACCACTGGCAGCCATTTTGAAAAATGGCTGCCACAGCCATCAGCGGCTGAATTTGAGATGGCCCAATATCAAGATCTGTTCATAATATTGTTGCGAATTCGCGCCCGCCGGCGTGCGAACAGCCACGTGACTCGAATCGCGGCACGTCGCCCACCGGACAGACAATTCTGTCGTGACCCTCTCGGACTAACGCCGGGAGCAAGTCACGGGTGGGCCTTTCGGCCTCACCACGATCGTGCCAATCGGCCACCCGCGTGGGATAGGGTTGTTCGCCAAACTCAACCTACCTAAGTACTCACGCGGAGGGTAGACCGGGCGATCGCACCTCGCCGCAGGTCGACTCCGGACACGGGCCACTTAAGCGACCCGTTCCGTACTATCGGGATAACCGAGCGGTGTTATTCGTCGACCTCGACGGTTCGATTAATTATCGGGCGTCTTAACCCACGACCAACCCTTTACGTGAAGCAAGATGAGGATTCAATGAAAGAAATGACGAAGCGAAGCGGGAAAACAGTTCAATAATAAGCACATTTATTTCGCGGCACACGGGAAGCACACATATACAATTCCACCAAAAGCACATAGAAAAGAAGAAGACAAAAAGCAAATGCAACAATGCAGATTTAATACCGACTACGCGAGCACACGGCAACACTTATACAATTTTACTTCACAGACGGCGCCGACAACACACATTCCCAAAGCAAAAGAAAAGAGAACCACCCTCCAGGATGAGGGGGTAGGCAGGCCTGGGGCCGAGACCGTGTCGGGCCTACCCGTCTGATGATGAGACGCGGAGCGGCGGTGGTGCCTCAACTCCGCGGGCCTCGCGGACAGTGTCTGGTAGGGGGTGGGAAGGGGGCCCCCTTTTTTCGCACTATCTCAGCGCGGGGGGAAACAGGAGGGGGTTGCTGATGCTCGGGGAAAGGAGGATTTCAGAAGAATCTCCGGGTCCCGCGACGAGCGTCTCCACCACGACCTCGGTCGCGCCGCCGGCCTTTCCCTCCGCAGTTCCTCGAATCCGACGCGAGCACCCCCTCAACCGCCTTCGCCGCCGCCGCCTCTCCACAGCTCCGTCCTCTTCACTCCGACTCCGCGAACTCCCAACTGCGAACTGCCACTTCAACTCAACTCTTCCTCCGCGAACTGAACTGCCTCGACTGACGAACGCGGCCCCTTATATCCCCCGTGGCCTCGCTCCTTCATCTTTGACCCTCTGCCTCCGACCTTTCACCTCTCTTGCTGGCTCCCCATTGGCCCGAGGAAAAGTGGGCGTGAATGCTTTTTGATCCATGAATTTGCATATAGCGACCGCCCTCCAACGCCCTGGAGGCGGGGCCAAATCGCCCCTCGCTCACCGATTGGACGGAACAAAAGTGGGCGTGAGTCGTTTTTGATCCGTTTTTCTGCGGTAAGTCCGCAATGCTTTTGAACACGCTGCTCGGTGCGCGCTCCACACGAGTCCAGCATCGGTGCCCACGAGTGGCGCGAGATGACGGTGATGCGATGGTGGCGAGTTGTGACGGTAAAGGTCGTGGCGGTTGTGGTGAAGCGGCGTTGTGGTTGGTGGTTGTTGTGATGGCTGTTGAGACGTGGTTGGTGGTGGTAATAATGGCGGTTGGTCCAAAATAAAGATAGTAAAAGAAAAACGGCTATCCTGAAGAGTCGCAGCCCTCATGAATGACATTTATTCCCTCTAGACAACGGGTTTGGGCCTAACTACACATATACTTACCGAGATATCTCACCTGAGGGACCTGAATGGTGGTTTGCGAATTTGGTCAACCACAACAATATATATATATATATATATATATATATATATATATATATATATATATATATATATATATATATATATATATATATATATACATACACATACATAGAAATATATATATATACATACATCTCTTCTTCTATCTATAATTCCAGCAGTGTGTGTGTGTGTGTGTGTGTGTGTGTGTGTGTGTGTGTGTGTGTGTGTGTGTGTGTGTGTGTGTGTGTGTGTGTGTGTGTGTGTGTGTGTGTGTGTGTGTGTGTGTGTGTGTGTGTGTGTGTGTGTGTGTGTGTGTGTGTGTGTGTGTGTGTGTGTGTGTGTGTGAGACCGCTGTTTCTCGACAACCACTGGTCTGATCTAATTGAAACTTGCCAGGTATATTGCTGGGGACCTGAGGATGTGCCTTTTCAAGGTTTGATATTAATCGGACAAGTGCTTCCCAAGTTATGGCCATTTATTTAACAAACCAATGGCAAGACCCGTTGTTGCGTGGGCATGGCCGATGGGGAAGGGAAGCACAGCCACGTTCCCCATTACGGGTTACAACGTACGGGCTTCCGGAGAGTGATGACTTCGTGTATTCTAATAATTTCTCGATTTCTTATGCGCATTTATAGATAAACACAATGGCCCAAGTTATTATCGTTTTCATATTAGACGGTGTATAAATTTCAGGAACATCAGAGTGCTGGTATGCTCCGAACCAGGAAGGAAATTTTTTCTCTCTTCTCTTCTCTTTTTGTTTTTCCTTGCCACGACATTGCGAAAAGGTAAAATACGTTGGCGCTAATTGAATAATTGGGTATTAAAAATAAATTGCGAATAATGGTAACTGCGAATAATATCGAACTACCGGGTCACGCACGTACGGGCACGTGAGAGTGAAGAAACGACCTGTGAGGTGTATTTATTTATTATTCTTATTATTATTATTTTTCTTTTTACGGGCATGTACTAGTATGTATACATATATATATATATATATATATATATATATATATATATATATATATATATATATATATATATATATATATATATTGTTCTCCTTTTAAAGCCTGGTGTTGGCGCAGTGGTTAGGGCAGCGGCTTGGGATCCAAAAGGTCCTGAGTTCATGCCCTGTTCGGCCACTGAATTAATACACCAGGGGGTTGACTCAGCCTGTCATCCTTCCGAGGTCGGCGAAGTGAGTACCAGTGTACTGGGCCGGTGTATACCCCGGTTAAAATAGGTGTACCATATCCCTGTGTCATGAGAGGCGACCAGGGTTGCGTCAGGAAGGGCATCCGGCGTAAAACATGTGCCAAATCACTATGCGGATCACACGGATTATCCGCTGTGGCGACCCCTAACGGGAGCAGCCGAAGGAAGAAGAAGAAGAAGATATGTTGTTCTCCTTTTGGCTGCTCCTGTTCGGGGTCGCCACAGCGGATCATCCATTATGATCCGCATACTGATTTGGCATAGGTTTTACGCCGGATGCCCTTCCTGACGCAACCCTGGTCGCCTCTGACAACACAGGGATAAGGATTGGGTTTCGCCATGATTCCGGGCTGCCCAACACCCTCTCATAGTGCGGCCCAGCGCAGAGCACCCGTCCTCAAGCGATCCTCCAACCCAAGCCTCCGAGTCGCCGGATTACAGGCGCACGCCACTACGCCCGGTACACACACACACACACACACACACACACACACACACACACACACACACACACACACACACACACACACACACACACACACACACACACACACACACACACACACACACACACACACACACACACACACACACACACACACACACGCACGAGTGCAAATTCAGCCATCATCATAATACCAGTATTGGAATGTTTACATTATTAAAATGCTAATGGATATAATTAGAACCCTCCAGACACAACTGAGGATAATATTGTTACGAATTTCGCCCGCCAGGCGTGCGATCGGCCGCGTACCGAGGAGTTGTTCCACGCCGCAGGTCGGCTCCGGACACGAACCGCTTAAGCGGCTCGTTCCGTGCTAAAGGGATAACCGAGCGGAGTTATCACCGACCTCGACGGTTCAGATTACTTAATGGGTGTCTAAAGTCTAAACCCACTACCAATCCCTTACGTGATGCAAGATGGAGCTTTCAAACGAAGTAAAGGACGCAACGAAACGGGAAAAACAGTTCAACAAGCAAGTAGTTTTATCACACACACACACACACACACACACACACACACACACACACACACACACACACACACACACACACACACACTCACACACACCAGTCAAAACAATAAAAGCAACGCAGAGCTACTCCCGAATAAAGCAATGTACAAGCACTTATTCAGGTTTACTTAAAAGACTGGCGCCACACACACACATTTACACAAAAAGCAAATACAAGCCACCCCCACAGGCAAGGGGGCAGACAGGTCCGTGGACCAAATGTACGTGGGACCTGGGTGAGCGGCCAGGCCCACGAGACCGAAGGGGTCTTACCCGCGCCCTCGTGGCGCGATGGCGGGCTCGCCGCAATGTCAGCGTAACGTGCCTGACTCCGTGCCTCTGGCGTGGTCGGTGAGCTCCTTTAGGCGTGCGTTGCGCAGGCACGTGTTGGTCGGTCGACACCACGGTTGGGGTGGGGAACGGACGGGGTTACCGGCGCTATCTCAGCGTGGATGGGGGGGAATTGTTGATGCTCGGGGTGGAGAGAGGGGAATGGCAGACGCTCCGTCCCGCTAGCGGGGACTTGGGACCGCACCGACTCCGGCGAACTCTCGCCCCTGAGCCCTCTTCCGCGTCCCTGCTTCACCCCGCGACTCGTTCCTCGACCCAGCAATGACAACCTCAACGACGACCTTCGCCTTCACTCGACCAGACCAGCACAGACCAGCACAGACCAGCACAGACCAGCACTCTTGCGCATCGCCTTGTGCTCGCGTCTTTATCGACCGGGGGAGGAGCATGTATGCTAATTCGCGGATCAAAACGCGCTTGGGGGCGTGGCCACGCCACCCGACATTCAGCCATTGGTCGGGCAAAAAGGGGCGTGAACCACCCCTGATCCGATTTCCCTCCCGAAAAGGCATCCATTTGTACTCGCGGCTCGACACGTTTGGCAACAATCACCGAACGGGCCCTGGACAGCATGACGTTCGGTGTTGGCAGGTGGTGTGGTTGGCGGTTGTGGAAGGAGAAAGGCGAAGGTGGTGGGGGGTTTGCGGTGGTGGTTTGGTTATTGGCAGGCGTCATTTGAGAATGGCGGTGAAGCGATGTTTGCGGGGTGGAGTTGTGGAGGTAAAGAGGCGAAGGTGGTGGTGTTTGAGTTGTTGGCGGGCTTATTGGTCCAAAATAACGATAGAGAAAGAAAAACGGCTAACTCAAAGCGTCGCAGCCCAGATGAATCACACATATTCCCTCTAAACAACGGGTTTGGGCTAACTACACATGAACTTATCGATATATCTAACCTGAGGACCTTTCTGGTGTGTTTCAAATTTCCACAGACGTAACAATATTATGCATGCAATTCTGTTTGAGTGCCAGACACTGTCTGTCTTGCAGTCAAACAGAATTGAAAATCATTCCAAACAGGAAACATTGTTTTTTTAGGACATCATAAAGGATACAAGCAACAAACACAAATAACTCATGTGATGTGTTAAATAAGGTGGTATAAAAGAGGGGGCATCAACGGTGGTGAACTCTCAAAAAGTCTCTGCGTAATACTAATGTCCACATAACCATTCCAGCTGAGTCCTGTTTCTAACTCGGATGGACATTATTGATTGATTAAACCAGCTTTCACTGCCTACTTGAGCTGGCAGGATAGCTCAAAGGTATAGTCAGGTTCCTTGTGTCCATAATTTGACGTTTGTTGGAATTTTTTGGAGAGTAGCCAACCCCAACATTTTTGGAAAGCTTAAACAATACCAAAACAGAAAATCCATGTTTCACATTTTTTCAATGCATATAATGTGGTCAAATAGGTCATTTTGGGGGTAAAACCCCGTTTTTTTTTATTTCAGCTCTGAAAATTCAAAATTAATCGCAAACAAGCAACTGATGATGCATAATTGTTAACTTGATGACAGTCCTTAATATAGACTACATATATCTGTATTTTGAGCAATGGTTGCCATGGAAACGGCTATCATTTTGTCAAATTACCATTTATTCAATGTATTGCTTTCAAATCTTGAAACAAGTAACGCATGAATATGGTGATCAGGGAAATGTACTTAATGTCAAATATGAGTTTGTAGCCAATTGTCATCACTGTCTCTAATGTCACTCATCATTGCCATCGTAATCATCACTATCGTGGTCATGCCGTTCAATGTTTGAGTCCTCTTCATTCTCACACGAAGTGCTGCACATGCAAAGATCGGTGCATGTTAAGTTCTTGGCCCTGCAGGAACATCTCTGTGATGAACATTCTGTCTTGCACTGGCACCTTATCAATTCGATAATTGCCTTTGGTGCAGGGAGGATGTCTGTTGTTGTCGGTTTGAGTTGACCACTCGTGTCCTTGTGGAAGCCATTCTTTAATGGATCAAGAAATGTTTGCTGAGAAATTGCTGCTTGACCCCAAACGTATGCCTGGATATGTACCCGCATGATATGCTGCCTCAGAGCACCGACAGTTGGTGGTAACTTGTCATTCTCAGCCATGTTCTTACAGAAGAGATGCCACCGAAGTTCAGGGATGCTGGATATATTAACACCACTTGGACAATAACCTAAACAGACAAATCTTGCTTAAGTTGTGTATAGGTCCTCTGACAGTTCAGCATCCTTACAGAGCATAGCAAAGGCATCTACCATGTTGTCATCGGCCTTCAAGTAGCACTGGAACCACTTTGCCTTACCATATCGAGCGAAGTGCCCAGTATTATCGGCACCTGTGAATGCGTGGAAGGCTGGCAATGCCTGGGCTCTCTCCTCACCTAGGGCCTTCCAGATTGGCTCGATTTTGACAATGCTAGATGCCATTGAGATAGATGTGTGTCTTGGCAGGAGATGATAGTTTGCTATGGCAAGAACCAGAACATCCGTATCAGGTGAGAATATCATCGGCTCAATATCTCCTGTGTGTTGCTGTGATGCAGCTATTGCTTGCTGGATCATCAACGTATCGGCCTCCTCATGGTTATTCGCCTCAAATTGGAGACCCCTGTTGCTCGACGTCCGCCCAGATGCCGAAACGACTACCACCTTTGTTGAATCGCAGTTGTATTCTAGAGTTTTCTCTGCCAAGTACTCCGTCAGATCAGCCTTGGTTTGATCATGGGACAGAAATCGACTCATCGTGATGTGTTTGATACTGGTATCATCCTTGACCTGATATTGGACTGGTGCCTTTCCTTGACGTCGTTTGTCTCTGGTTGTGCTCTTGAGGGAATCTTGCTTGGATGTATCAAAAACAAGAATTACATGGTCGAAGCCTCTGGTCAGACTCATCACCCTATCATTGAAACATTCACTGAGGTCCTTCACTGTCACGACCATTGCTGTTTTCTTGGTCATTGTCTGGACAACTACCATTCCATCCACGACTGTGACCTTCGTGCTAGTACTGCCATCAATTACAGCATCAGCGGGTGCTGGTTCCATGTGTGTGGCATCAAGCTCATCTTCTGGTAAAGACGGTTCCTTGTTGGCAAACTTCTCCAAGTTGTGGATTAGCTTCAACTTGTCGGTGCATGACAGTAAGCTACCGTTCGGTGCAAACAGGGCCTTCGGTGTCACAGTGAATTCAAAGTTGCCAAATGCATCATTCTGGTCGACGTCCCTGCTGGATCTGGAGAGTACCATCAGTCTACCATACAAATCCTTGGTTTCTTTTAGATCTCCTGTCTTGTCCCTGATCTTGATTGCTGGTGTTGTATTGCTAGACATGTACATTCTGTTCTTCTTCTTCTTCACTGGCACCTATAGGCTGACATCACCATTGATCCATTTAGCAACAAAATCTTCATCGAGATTCTGTCCCGTTTCATCAATGTTCAGTATCTGTGGTACAAATTCTTCTGGCACATAAGTGTGGGCGACCACATTGAAGAGCTGGTTACCCTCAACTTCAAATGGATTTTCATGACTAAGTATGGCAGCCTTGATTCGGTCAATTGCATTGTGTTCACGCTTGACGACACTTGGAGACAGGCCATGGTGCTCAGTGATCTCACTTTCCTTCAGACCAAACTGTCCCTTAAACTCGCACGACAGGCGTGACAGTTCAGGTGCACCCAAGAAGAATTGCTGTCTGGCATTTGAATTATTTGATATGCCAATCAGACCAGAGTGAACCTTCAGCAACCTGTTCAGATGTTCAACAGCATGGTCTGCTCTGATCGATACAAATGGGATAGTATTCTTGGTGACCGAAATATTGCCTGCTTCGAGCTCCCTCCAGGTCTCTGGATGGCTGGTCTTAAGCGCATACATGTCAGATATGTACCTTGGCCAAAGCCACTTGTACTTGATTCTGTCCATGGCAAAAATTATCTTGCCAAGTTCTTCACCTGCTTGAAGATGAAGGTTTAAGTCGGCATTCCGAGATGCTGCAACAAAATGCAGAATTGCCTCTACTCCGTGGAGATAGTTCATCATGGCCTTGAACATGGCAACCAGCTGTTCCAATACTTGAAAATCATAATACTTGTGTGTAAGTTAGTCATGGTCACTATATTTAACAATTATTTAGGCCATCCGATGGAAAATATAATTTAAAAATAAATTTATTAAAAAATGCCAATTCCACTCCAAAAATGCTGTTTCCATTTCGCCCGCCTGGCGAAAAATGAAGGTATTAAAGGCTGTAGAAAAAAAAATTCAGAAGTTTACCACTGTTGATGCAGTGTCTTTTACACCACCTTATTTAACACGTTAAATTAATTTTTCATTCCTGTTGTTTCTGTCGTTTATGACCTCCCTTAAAACAATAAGTTTTCTGTTTTGAATGATTTCCAATTCTGTTTGACTGCTAAACAGTGAAAAAAAATTATCGTGCTCGCCTCTGTGGGAATGTGCACTTGGGACGAGATTCCGTACAATTTGCCAAATTCAGAGCAGAAGTACGAGTACTGCTAACCTGCAGGTTTGTGCTCTCGTGTTCAAATATATATATATATATATATATATATATATATATATATATATATATATATATATATATATATATATAATTCAACTTAAATTGAGTAGGTCCTTGATCATACACTGATGTCTGTAGTCAGATAGACCTACAGATAAAAAAAATCACTCATAGAGTGACAATTTGGCGAAACGGAACGGCTCTCGGAAGAACACATACCACCGCCAGGCAGAATTCACCCAACGTGTCCACTAAGTTTCATCCAAATCCGTCCACAACTTTTTGAGATAACATGCAATATAGTTTTTAGCCACATCTCTCAATGGTGAAGAATCAGTTTATAATTAAATAATTCTCGTATCCAGATCTGGATTCGGATCTTCACCAAAATTGAATCAGTTCTTCCGAATAGCACTCCCAAACTGTCAACCAAGTTTTGTGTGAATCCAGAAATAACCTTTTGAGATATTGTGCTATATATCGTTTTAGCTCTATCTCTCAATGGTGAAGAATCACCTGAAAAGTTCTCAGGTCCAGATCCTGATTCGGATCGTCACCAAAATTAAGCGTTGCTGTCCTTGGCCAGTCAACTGCACACACAAATACTTTCAGAACGATTCCTTGAAAATTGTGGCCAAAAATCGTGTGACAAACAGATAGACAAACAAACACTACAGACCAACATATTTGGCAAAAAGAAATTTCACCAAATAACAGACTGAACCAATTACTTAACTCCACTTTGCTCTTCATGCGGGTGCGGGGTAAAAAAAAAAGTATCTTTTATACCACGTTGTTGCTGCTGTTGATGTTGTCCTGGCTCTGGCAGTAGTTGTTTGTGTGCCCCTTCCGTGTACTATGATATAATTTTCTCTTTCTTTGACAAGTATTACGATATATAATTCAGTATGCTTCTTCGTTGTCCTTCACGCTTAATAGTAGAGGGTTCCTGCTATCTTGTCTTTGAAAGTGAGCTCCATCAAAGCTGCAGGTCAGGCTTTCTTCGTCAATCCTGGAAAGATGGGATTTTACAACTGGCTTCTTTATGATTAAATGGACAGAAATTTTTGTTCTAAATTGATCGATTATTAGCTTTCCATCGATATCATTTTTATTATTCTATAACAGCAGGAACCCTTTCGAATAAAGCGTGACAGACACACATACACAGACAGATGCTTCTCCCTTTAGTAAAAGATGCCAGAAGCGGACCGAATTCGAAATTGAATCCTTGCCAAAATGCATTCAATAGATGGACTAAAAGGTGTACTCACTTGATAAAGGCGACCTTTTTGAAATGCTTGCACTAAATATTCACCACATGAAGCAAGTGGGTATACCAAGAGACTGTATGACACAAGTTTGACTGTATTTAGCAAAACAACATGAAGGGCTTGTCAAAATTTCAACTATAAATGACGACCTTCACCAAGACCAGGAAGAGGTCGGGAAACGAAGTTAATTTTACCAACAATTTTGACTATGTACGTGATAGTGGCATCGACGATGATCGTAAAAACGTAATACACAATCAACTGAAGCTGATGAACAAAAAACATACAATCATCACATTCTGATGCAATTTGGTTCATTCATTCCACATTTGCAGTTATCAGAAGGGGTTGGCAGGATAGATTAGAGGTTGGAACACCAGCCTCTGAGCTGTCTAACCTGGGGTCAAATCTCGACCCTGGTGTCGGAAGGATGTTAAGCCGAAAGATTATGTTGCCAGCACAGGTCATCAGTTGATGTTAAAGATCCCATGACGTCTTTCTTGAAGAGTAGGCGAGCTATCACTGACACCCTGAACAACTGCTGGGAACGTAATGGCAAACCGCAGATAAAACCACACTGCCTGGCATAACCCTTACGGCCTTACTGAGAGAATGCTTCAGCAACAGGCAAGAGTCTGATACATTGACAATCGCCATAATAGAGGCTTGGTTGTAAAATGCAAGCTGCCTCAATGAAGATAGGTCCAGCTTTTTCAAGATTGAAAACGAGGTAACACATTAAACCGTATGAAGGTTTACTCAGAGACAATGTATCAACTAAATATTTAATGAGAGAGAAAGAAAGATACTGATACGATGGTTGCATTTGCTCAAGCAAGTAACAACAAATGAAAATTTCAAGATCTAATTTCAGCAGTGATGTAAAAACTTAACAGCGCATGTACATTTCCTACACATATAGGAAACATCAATAAATACTTCAACGTCGACAACAAGAGATGCATTTTCAGCGTCGTCACCAGTTGGCATCCGAACATTAAATTAGCAATGAGGCACAGCCTCGGTATGGGGAGCTCAAAATGAGGCACAAGATTCAAAAAGCAACAAAATACTGGGTGGAAGTGCAAGGTGTGTTTGGTCGAGGTGGCGTGTGAGTGAGCGAGCGGTCACTGAGGTCGACGAATGCGGAGTTGTTTTGTTACTGCAAAAGCACAACGAACACTGAACAGTCTAAAAATTTGCATTCGGTCAAACAAAAATGTTCATCAAGCACTACCGAACAGCAAAAGTTCTTACTCATAGATTCATCGAATGCTGATGCATTGCTACTCTGAAAGCAATGGATGTGAACATGGCTATGCATATTTTTCCAATTCAAGATAATAAAAAACAATTTTCAAACATTAAATACGTAACACTGCCCTTTGTGATATCAATGTCAAAAAATCTGAACACATCCTCCACTTTGATGTCGTCGCTCAATCGGATGCATTGTTCAGGCCTCGATGCCGAAACAGAAATAGTCACCAATATCAGTTACATCTACTGGTAGGGCCAAAGTAATTTCCAACCTGGGACTTTCTACATAGACGTAGTTACAATTCTCCACATCAACATAGCCAGAGAACCGCCCCCTCATGCAACCGCCCCCACCCCCACCAAGTGATTTTCAGTAAAAACATCTGTAAAAGCATTCTTCTCCAAAGAAACTCATTCTATGCTACAAGACAATCGTTTGTATAATTTAAGTTGAAGAACTTCCTTATTAGTGAGGAGCCTGCTCCAAAATCAGTCTCAATTCAATTAAAATTTCACAATCGCTCTTCGAAATTGAACCGTCACTACAGTCCTACAATTATACACTCAAAGATCCTCGTCTTTATACGATTCCTCTCCAACATTTTCTTATTAATGTTTCCTTCCGTGTCCATCTTCATGGTTACGCGATCAAAGCTTCACAGTTCCAATGCTCGGCCATTGCACGCATCAAATGAGTATCTCCACACCAACCCCGACGCGAAGTGCACTTCGAGTGCTTGAGGCTGCAGAACCGAGCTCAGATGCCGTTTCTGTCTGCGTTACACCATCCTTCAACTCGCTCAAGGTGCTGTCCCTCTCGTCAGTTGCCTCCTCTCCCACCAAAATGCCGGAATCTCGGGAAGGCTCACGACTGACAAGGTGCCACAGGCCATAGTGATCAACTTTGGGTGCACGACCTGGTGTAGCCCTCAGCCAATTTCCAGAATCGGCTTCCTTATGTACAGATGATATGTGGGTAGTTGTAGAGCCATGAGAATGACAAGCTGTTGGAGATCGAGGAAGGACACGGCAATTCTCCTGCTCCTCTTGTAGTTGGCTTTTTTGGGCCTCAAGTCTGTCACGGTTAAGAAAAACAAAGTAAAGGCCGAGGTAAGAAAATAAAATGATACTGGGATGAAAACTACATTCCTGGCTTCAACAGTTCAAATGTTCCAAATCTATAAATGTTACTGCGATGTCATATCTCACCTTTGTTCTCTCATCACTTTGGCCTCAACTTCTTGTCTTACACGCTCGTCATGGAACTTGAGCTTCCAAAGCACAGCTTCATTACTTTTATGTGTTGATTGACCTTTGCTCTGTACAAGATGCCGGCATACCTCTTCTGTCTCTGAATCAACCTCTCTTGTTATGCCTTCGGCCTCTTTGCCCCGACACCATGCCTGAGCCATTTCCCTCAACGCTTGTTTCTATACCGACACAAAGGGAACAATTTCAAATTTAGGACTGCAAAGAATACTGTAAGTCATAATCAATCATTCATTTGAATAGAGCTGCAACTTCAGATGACCACCTGTGTTGTGGAGTTCAGCAAAATACATATTTTCCATTCTCAAAGTATGATGGATACCCCACCTTTGCATCTTGCCGTGCAGCCTTTCCGGAATTTTGCTCCAGCTGTTGCTGAAGCCTGTACTCGAGATGTGCTCGACGCTCACTCTTCTCCTTTAGCTTCCCGAGCGCCGCCTGCAGGGCTTCGACTCTTTTCTCACAATCTTCCCGACGTTCTACCTGTCATGTAACACGTGATGTCACTTCCTACCATATATAAAAATATAATTATAAATGAACAGAAAACAAACATATGTATTTGTGGAAAAATTACACACCCAGACCAGGAATTGAACCCAGATCCTTTGGTAAACCGCATCAGTGCTCTGCCATCTGAGATAGCTGGACAACCCACTAACTAAGCACGCAATTCTCCCATATATAGAGATGCCACTCTCTTTCCCCTGCTGCTTCTGGGACACTCGCTGCCAACCATAGGAGCAGGGAGGGCCTGTCCATGAGAGGGTTTCATCAGATTTAGTGGCCCTGAGTCTGGGAGGTCAGCGGTTTGAATCCCGGCCGAGTCGTACCCAGCTGAGTCATACCAAGGGTCACCAGAGAACCTGGGTTCGATTCCCGATCTGGGCATGTAATTTTTCCACATATACAAACATATAAAATATTTTGCTGTGTTTAAAAAAAAAAACCACCTTTGACGGAATCTTTTGCACCTTGTTGAAAATTTCAATATTCTGTCTAATTTTTTTGGCGTTTAGATTTTGTATTTGGCTCTCCCTTATGTTGTCCTTTCATGCTGTTCTCAAGTCCAGTCAGATCAAACTTAGTAATTTAATGCCTTAACACCATTGTTTATCTCACACCATCTGCATTGCACAATGCATTCCATGTCATGTATTGATAGTCGTACAAAAAGTTATTCACAGTGAGATCTATCTCTGATAGACAATGAGGAATGCAAAGAAACAACTTGTTCCTGCTTCTGTTATCACTGGAAAATAAAGGATACTTCAAAACTAGAGTAAGAACAAACAGCAAAAAGAAAAAAAACAACGATTAAAAAGTCAACTCTGATCTCCAATTTAACAAGAATGAACCTTTGTCTGAACTAACCTCCACTTGCAGACGAGCAATCTTCTCTTGTGACCGTGCCAGAGCAGTTTCCAATATCTGGTTCAGTTTTGCTTGCTCCAAATCTTTCGCCCTCAGTTCTGCCACCTCTTTCTCAAGTGCATCTCGGTCTTCCATCACGCCTTCTGCTGAGGAAAAGTGTAGAATTTTAATATTGCCATCGAAACCATCGGTCCATCGCTATTCATGTAGTCACTGTTAACGATTACGAGACTTTTATTATGAAGTTACTTGACTGGTTCGGCCAAAAGGCAACAAAAGAATCACAGTAGTAACTAGAATGGCACTTGATAGAGTGCACACCTCCGCCAGGCTGAACAGTTTACGTTTTGTATCCCATTGATAGGCCGGATCTGCATCCGGACCTCAACCAAAATCTAATCGGCTTGTTCTTGCCACCGACCCAAACATCCACCGAGTTTTGTCATAATCCGTCCACAACTTTTTTGAGATATCCTGCTCACAGACAGACAGACAGACAGACAGACAGACATATAAACAAACAAACAGACAGACAGGAGTGAAAACATAACCTCCATCCATCTTTGGTGATGAAAGTAAATATTCATTTTACAGTGACCTGTCTTCTGTGGATACTTTGAGTAAAGGACGTGTTTTGTCATACAATATATGGTACTCTCATTAAAACTAATTTGTAGACTAGGTGGTATAATGGTTAGAGCAGCATACGCTCTGAGTCTTGGAGGTAAGTGCTTTGAACCCCCTCTGAGTCGTACCTAATACTTTTAAAATGCTACATGCTGCTGCCTTGCTTAACACTCAGCATTTAGAGGATAGAGAATGGACAAATCCTTTTGTGAGGGATTTCGACTTGATTGCCATGCTGACTGTGGAGAGAGAAAAGTGGTATTGGAAAGATGACGTCGCCATGGATGGAACTTCTTCTTGTTCCGGAGCACCCCAGGAAGTTACATCACTTCACTTCCCCCAATGCCAGCAGCTGTATCTGTCTTGAGTAAAGTGTCTTTGTCTGCGATTCATGTTACAGATCCCACATGAGCCTGAGACTCCATAAACAAATAAATAAATAAATAAATAAACAAATAAATGGCAGTCGAGATGCATTTTGATGAAAAAAAAATAAAAGACAAAGCATAAATAAGCAAAAGTAACTTCAACGTAATTATCAAAACTCGTCTACAAAGATTCGTTTTTAAAAAACAAGTCTACGGGAGAACAGATAACAACAACCACAATACATTCCTTTACTTTAGATTTGGTTTGACAAAGTAATAATTACAAAGACTGCAAAGTTATTCTGGCTCTCGTTTCGAATCCAAAGTTTCATCAGTCTCAGTGGCCCCGAGTCTTGGAGGTCGGCCGAGTCACACCAAAGACTTTAATAGTATGTGCTGCTTCCTTGCTTGACGCTTAGCATTTGAAAAGGATAGAGCATGGACATACAGCTAAAGGTTGGCAACTATTGCACAGACTTGATGAGCCTCATGGCCTCCTGCATCACAGTTTCTTGTAAGGGAACTCGTGTTATTGTTATCATAAGAAGCACCCACTCCCTATGGTCGCCAGCAGGGAGGTCATATTAATATCTTTATGATTTGATTATTAGCATCACAGTGGAGTCCCCACCCCATGGGTGATCTTGTACCAAGTGTGCAACATGTTCTTCTGACACATCCCTTTATTTGGGTAGTGTATAGGTAACAGACTGCTGCCTCGATCACTGTTGAAAATAAAATTAACCCGGGTTATGTATACTAGTACGTGCCCGAAAAAAATAATAATAAATAAATAAATATTCTAACAGCGAGCAACAAACAACAACCACACAGGCCGTTTCTTCGCTCTCGCGTGCCCGTACGTGCGTGGCCCGGAAGTTCGCATATTATTCGTAGTTACGATTATTCGCAATTTAGTTTTAATACCCAATTATTCAATTAGCACCAACGTATTTTACCTTTTCGCAATGTCGTGGCAAGGAAAAAAAAAAAGAGAAGAGAAGAGAGAAAAAAAATTACTTCCTGGTTCGGAGCACACCAGCACTCTGATGTTACCGAAATGTATGCACCGTCTAATATGAAAACGATCATAACTTGGGGCATTGTGTTTATCTATAAATGCGCATAAGAAATCGAGAAATTATTAGAATACACGAAGTCATCACTCTCCGGAAGTCCGTACGTTGTAACCCGTAATGGGGAATGTGGCTGAGCTTCCCTTCCCCATCGGCCACGCCCACGCAACAACGTGTCTTGTCATTGGTTTGGTAAATAAATGGCCATAACTTGGGAAGCACTTGTCCGATTAATATCAAACCTTGAAAAGGCACATCCTCAGGTCCCCCGCAATATATCTGGCAAGTTTCAATGAGATTGGACCAGTCGTTGTTGAGAAACAGCGGTCACAGACACACACACATTGCTGGAATTATAGATAGATGAAGCAAAAACATGTGTACTGCTTCTGTGTATGTATATATGTACTGTTTATGTGTATATGTGTATATATATATGTATTACATTGTGGAAATTTAGCTCGGATAGTTGCAATTGCATCCACCCTCCCCCAAAAAGGAAGAAAATTTCAAGATGGGCAAAAAAAAAAAGTTTCAAAACTTGATGGAATCAAACACTTACACATCCACCACTTCAGGCTGCCCTCATTAATCCATGAAAGTTTCAGCTGCCTAAGTCAAATCCTCTTGGAAGGCAGATGATGCTTACAGTACCTACATACATAAATATTTAAAGCAAATTAATTTTTTTTTAAAACAATCATAGAATGTGTGTAATGTGACACTTTGCATGATCAGTCGAATTAGCAATGAACTCTTTTAGGAGAGAGAGAGAGAGAGAGAGAGAGAGAGAGAGAGAGAGAGAGAGAGAGAGAGAGAGAGAGAGAGAGAGAGAGAGAGAGAGAGAGAGAGAGAGAGAGAGAGAGAGAGAGAGAGAGAGAGAGAGAGAGAGAGAGAGAGAGAGAGAGAGAGAGAGAGAGAGAGAGAGAGAGAGAGAGAGAGAGAGAGAGAGAGAGAGAGAGAGAGAGAGAGAGAGAGAGAGAGAGAGAGAGAGAGAGAGAGAGAGAGAGAGAGAGAGAGAGAGAGAGAGAGAGAGAGAGAGAGAGAGAGATATGGAAAGAGAGAGAGAGAGAGATATATGGAAAGAGAGAGACAGAGACAGAGACAGAGACAGAGACAGAGAGACTGACTATTGAGATTGCAAACCTTGCAAGCATTTGTTGTATTCGACCTGCTGCCTCAGCTGCGCCTCCAATTTTTCCCTCATCGATTTCTCCAAAGCTTCTCGCTTCGTTGACGACGTGACCAGACCTCTGTAGGCTTCAGCCAATTGAAACAACTGCACCTCACACTGCACAGGAAGAGAGGTGTGTAAGCAGAGATAAACAGTTTTACCTCTCCACTGCTTCATCGTATCAGTCATGGGGACGTAACTACACACATTTCTTTTCCATTTATCCAGTTTGTGAAACAATGTGGCCACTCTTGCATCAATACATGAGAGGCACTTCATGGGTATCAATACAAATCACATATTCGTACCAATTTATGACTTCATGAAAAGTTAATACAGTACTGGTTAGTGGCAACACTTCATCCTACTGACCTTTCCCAGTCTTATGGACTTTCCTCTTTGTCGTTCCAGCTCCTGTAAAAGAGAAATATTCTCCCAAAGTAGCCTCTCTGTGTCTTCCGGTCCAGTAGCCTGCCAGCTGAACCCACCTGAAGCACTGCCCTGATTTGGGATCCCGGTGCTGGAAAACCGCCTGGCAGGCTGGAAGTATTCTGTTTCTTGAAACCTGGAGATCATGGCCTCACATTATAAGAATGCACACATTGAGCAATATCGAGATTTAAATGGAGTACAATAAACCAAAAGCACTTTACCTCCCAGGAAGCACCTCTGGCTTTGACAGCTGGCTGTGATTTTTCCACATTGTGGGATCGCTATAGTAAGGCCTGTGACCGAGCGAAGCTTCATTCGGAACCTGCGCACCCATTGCCATCGAAAGAGCGAACCCTTCACATTCGTTCCAACAGTGCCCGCCTTTCCCTCCATTCGATGCTCCGATTGCTCTGGGACTACAGTATGGTGGTGGTGGCTCACTTACAAGTATGCCTTCCTCCTCCTGACCTTGTGGCTCTTCCCTTGGGGTCTGCTCTTTAGCTGGTATAAAGTCTTTTGGTAAGGGTGCAAGCATCTTGCCAGAAGCTTGTTCCTGCAATGCCAGAAGGGTGGCCGTGGCAGCAGGATCACCTTGTCTCAGAGAATCCTTGATGAGGCGACAAATGAACGAGTTGTTTTCCATCTTTACCCGAACTCCGGCCGCCTCTGTGGAAGCAACAATGTTTACTGTTGTTAAGGTCATTATGAAAATCTACCCAGCTTCAAATGTCTGACAACTGTTGTTTATCTTAAATAATTGCTCCATCTGCTCCTGTCCTGCTGCATTAGCCATCTGCCACCCATGCATTCA